>NW_019233203.1:105213-213335 GCF_002742605.1 Olea europaea var. sylvestris | reverse complement strand
TGATGAATGAGTGTATCATCCTAATAATTTTTTAAATTATTCCACAACAAAAGAGAACTTTAGTTCTGGAAATGAAGTGCTCCCTGATGTCGAATGTTTGTCCTCTTTGCAGAGTGGGATGTGCTATATTGTTCGAACCCTACATCACCTGGTGGCGGCTATCGGAGTTCAATCGGACGCCTATTTCTCAAAACCAATGATATGATTCAGGTTGTTGAAGCCCCTGACACAGAGAGAAACAGAGTGTCTTTTTCAGTCCTGGGGCTCCTAGAAAGAGAAGTTTCATTGAAGGGTAAATCCGATCGACGAACTTTTTCTTTGATTTTCTTTTTTATTTATAATCCAAGTATTTAGGGAATACTTTCTTTCTATGGATACCTATCGACCAATACATCAAGATTCTGTCTAGCTGCTTTTGCTAAAACTCATATAGCCCCTATTTGGGCTCTATTCTCCCAAAATATATTTGTTTCCTTATTTTTAACCACAAACTCTTTAATAAAATAATATTACGTGTAAATTCAAAACTTTTTGTTATTTTTTAGCCTCACATTCTCCAAAATATTACTATTCAAAATGCATTTTGGATATAGCATCTTGAAAACTTACTCCATGTGTGAAGCATCAAGTAAGGAGAGATTGAAATTTAGACTAACCTTGTTCAGCTGCAAGATTTATCTATGTCAGGGCAATTACCATATTATAACCATAAGTTTCAATGGCCTCATACCTATGTTGCCCAAGAATCTAGTATGCACTCAAGCCTCAATTGTATATTAAGTTCAAACAATCACATTCCTATGTCCATCAGCCTGATGGTATGGTAAACACTGCCTGATGGTAAACACTGCCTGCATTAACTAGTACGTAGTTGAGGCCGTAAATTGACGCTGGCCTTCCATGGATAAGCTTAGGCCACTGATTAAGTGTGGCTATTTGTTGTCTCTGGCACAAAGTTATTGTCTATTCCCCCATTCCTTGGTCTTGCTTTTGGTATCGTCAATTAATTTACATTCTATTAGCAACCCGCATGATGAAATTTCGTTTCTTGGGGCACTTGATTTGTGGCATATATATCTAGACTGCTGTTGGTGGAACACTGAATTTTGTATTGCCACTATATATCTTCTGTTAATTGAACTCCCCTTGCAATAATAATTTTCAGTTATTCTATTTTTGTTCAAATTTAATCAAACTAATGGCTTTGGACGAAAAATGGATTCAAGTAGTGTTCAAGCCACTTGAACTCAAGGTTGGAGGACTGGAGTTCACACATGATGGGAAGAGTGAAGTAAAGCTGGAGATTACATACATAGATGAGAAGATCAGACTGGGAAAAGGTTCAAGAGCTTCTCTCTTTGTTTTTCAGAGACGCAGACCAATCTCATGAAACACTCATTTTTTTTTTTTTTTCCAAATAAACACCTCTTTTTTACAAACTTTTCTAATTGGTACAAAAATAACAGAGTACTTGTAATATAACAATGGTATTTTAGAGGGACGGACCTTGTTTCAACATCAAGAATTCTTCATTTGCATAGAACGTTTCTATGTTAAGGGAGTTTGCTTCAATTTTTTTTGTTTCAAGTGGGGGATAGGGCTATGACTAGAGGTGTAAAGTGGCACGGTCAGTTTGTGCAGCCAGACATTGGCGGTCCACTTGGCCATGCACATATCGGCATTTTTAAACTGTCCGATTAATTGTCATTAAGAGGTTAGAAAGGATCTTGGTTAAATAAAAGCATAAAAACGACTGTTTTTAAATGCTAAAACACACTTCAAGGCATAAACCAAAAATAACATCATCAATTGATCCATGAGAAGAGATCAACTGCATGTCTATATATCTACCGATGCAGAAACCATGAAATTTTTTACAGGTTTGACACCATCTTGTTGCTTCTCGACTTCCAAGCACGTAGTGGGCGTCTCGTCTCTCTTGGCCTTGATGCTCGATTCACTGTCCAGTCACAGAGAGTGCAAATCCCTCATTAGCAACAGTCCTTGAATACACCTCCTTCACTAGCATATGAAGAGATGTCATCATCCCACTCCCTTTCTTTTAACTCTCCAATTTTCTCAACAGCTTCATTTAAATCCCACCTTTTCTCCACATCCCATTCACAGCAGCACATCCCAATCTTCAGAAGCCACATCATCTGACCTTCCTCGTTCCTGGTCGGATTCATTTCTTTATCAAACACCTCACCAGTCCACTCTTCTCTCACGACAGACTTAATCCATGCAGCCAAATCAGCATCATCTCCTCTCCCTTGTTTCAGATAATTCGTCAGAAATCTGCCGGTAAGCAGCTCTAGTATCAAAATCCCAAGATTCCACACATCAGTCTTTCTGGTTAAACTTTCATTTTGTGTAGACTCTGGTGATTTATAGGCTACCATAAACTGTTGAGCATGCTCCTTGTTGATCACTGGTGCTAGGGCATAATCAACGAGTAGGGGCTCACATGTGGTGTTTAGCAGAACATTGGATGACTTTAGATGGCCATGAGGCAGGGTTTGGGTAGGGAGCTCTTTGTACAGATAAGCCAATCCCTTGGCTACACCTTTTATGATCTTTAAGCGGGTTGGCCAGTCAAGAGCTAGTTGTTGAGGACTTTGTTTACCTATATTAAATTGAATTCAGATAAATTAAATTAGTATTAGACAACAAACATTAAAGGTTTGTTGAGGACAAAATTCTAAGGAAATAAAAAGCGTTTCATAACTATCATTTTAAACTCAATTCAAGGTGAATTCTAGTATGTTATCATAGCAGACAGTGGACTACAAAATGAAAATTGTAGAGTCTGATGAAAAATAAGTTAGGTGCACGTAGAGGGTGCTTTAAATATTCAAATAAGTTTGTCTCCTATCTCACAACTTAAGCTCTATGAGCAGGTAGTTTAAGATAGTATCATAGCAAACTGAATCGTGAGATCAAGTTTCGCTATATATCAAGTTTTTATGAAGTTAGGCCTACCTGTACTTGAGGGGCTATGTTGAAGAAAAAATTTAAATAAATAAATGTACTTTTAGATGAAGTGGTTTTGTTCGAGAGGAAACTTCATATGCAACACAACCATGTTTCTTCTATTCAAATAATCCCATAAGAAGTTTAGATTTCACTTACCATGGAGATGACTGGCCAAGCTGCCATGTTCAGCAAAATCAGATATCAGAAGTTTGTCTTCTTTTGTGTAGTAGAAAGCCACAAGAGGCAGCAGATTAGGGTGAGACAACTTTCCTAGCTTGCTCATGTGTTCATAAAATTCTTTTTTACTTGAACTGCTCATTTGTCTGAACCTCTTGACGACAAATCTTTGGCCATTATGAAGGACGGCCTTGTAGGAAGACCCAATACTTCCACTCCCCAATACTTCAGCAGATGCTCTAAGAAGTTCTTCCAATTCAAATCTTTCCCTATCATTTCTCACAAAGTATAATTCTCCTTGTTCATTGTTCTTGGAAATTTCACCCTTAGAAATGCTTGATTCTTTCTTGTAAATTTCAGCAGATTTTTCATGTTCTTGTGGTTTTGCACGTCGAGAGAAAATGAAAGAAGATGCAACAATGACTGCTAATGGAACTGCAATCGCAATGGCTACAACGAGGGCGAGTTTCTTCTTTGTGCATTTGTCTAGAGGTTCACCACATAGATTGTTTCCTGTTGAAACCAGAAGATAAGAATGAAAAAAACAAAGAGTAAAAGATGATTTTAGATAAGTTAATGAGTAAAAGGATCTAGAACTTTTCAGATTTTCTGATTATAAATATTGCTCTTCTCTAATATTTGTTCTTACTTGGGACCTCGAGACTCTCTTGAATGTTCTTTATTCTTTCTCGGGAGGAGCTCAAGATAGTCTTGAGGTCCCGAGTAAGAATATATGAGTAGAGTGGCTTTGAAGATTCTTAAATGAATATTTGGAAAATCTTTGGCGGGCAAGGGGGAAGGATGGAACCAGTGAGGAGTTGGGGTGGGAGAAAGAAGAAGATGAAATTTGGGTATACTTGGAATATCATAGGAAAGAAGAATAGTTTACATAATTTTGAAACAAGAGACTCGTCTTCATTCTCGCTTTTCAACTTAGTTCGTTAAGGATACTCTATTTATTCGGAATTAATGTATCTGATTTATATATATCTAAAATACTCTTACAAACGTGCATAACAGATTCTTCTGAATTGATTAAAATTTAGACAATTATTTGACAGCAGCAACTAGACTTTGATATCATCTCCTATTTAGAAATATAACATTTATTTCTTGTAAGAGCTTCTATGGGAGACTTAAGAGAACCCCTGGAGTCGAATATTTGGATAGAAAGTTTTAGCAACGTGGAAAGATTATTGATTGAACATTTGCCAAGCTCATTTTCCATCGTCGTGAACTTAATTTTCAGTAGTCATAAGTTTCATATACATGTTGAAGATGAAAAAGTGAATTTAACGTGAACATGAACGTGAAGGGCCGTTGAAATCTTGAATGAGACGTAAAAGGAGTAGAAGATCTTTAGGACTTACCTGAAAATGAGCTTTTATCCTGGCTCCTAAGTGTAGTTGGAATAGGACCTTCAAGTTTATTATTAGCAAAATTCACCGTCAAATTTTCCTGCCAAAAATCTGGTATCCTCCCTTCAAACTGGTTGTTCTGAAGCTGTAATTCCACAAGTTTTGGCAATTCCAGAAGGGACATGGGAATTTTACCCGAAAACTCATTATTTCTCATCACCACTCTTCTCAACGACTTTATGCCAGAGAAAACATCGTCGGGAATCTCACCTGAGAAACTGTTATTAGCCAAATACAGGCCTCTTACTCTACCAAGTTTTTTCAAATCACCTGGAAATTGACCGGCAAAGTTATTGTTCATGACACTTAGCGTTAGAAGCGTTGGTAACTGTGCAAGGGTGTCCAAGTCGATCGTGCCTCCAAGCCCCATGCCTTCGAGTTGTAGCCCTGTAAATTGACCATTGTAACAAACCAGGCCTTTCCAGTTAGAAACATTACCACTGCACAATATATCTGTCTTACTCCAATCATCTAGCGCCGTGGCGTTAGAGAAACCCCTTGAACTTGAGCAGGACTTTCACCTCCAAATCATCAGATGATGCCGTTATAGCACATTTTAACAAGACTAAAAGCAGAAGAAACCGGTATACGATATTATGACACATGCTCGTATAGAGGCTTTAACACAGTCTATACTTTGGCTTCTGTCGTATGGTCCTGACCAATGTAGATTACCAGGGGGGTCCGAAAATCAGCGAAAGAAGATGGTTTTTGTTGCATAGTGTTTGAAACTTGCTGAGGTGAAAATCAAGGCTGAAGGAGGATTCTAGAAATGATGAAATGCTAATAGGCCAAAATATGGTTGAAGACAAAGGAAGTAAAGAGGTGTGGTGAGATTGACAAAGTCTATTAAGAAATAGCTGTTTGGCCGGGGCCTTTGAGTATTTCTTTTGCCAGTTTTGAGTTCATCGCAAGTCTTGTATTTATGTGTTACCTTGGTATTCCCATGATCCACATAAAATATTCTTCTGATCTTTACAATGATTCTAGTTTGATGCTCACGTTGATTTCTAGGATGAGCTCATAGATATTTCGATTACGAAGAAAGATTGACTATAAAGCTCGAGTGTACATAGCTTGAAGGCCAGTCATAAAGCTCTAGCTCGTGCCATGGAAGGTTGAAGACACAAAAGGCTAAACAGGCAAAAATGAACTGGAAAATATGGGTTAATACCGCGAAAATCAATCAGCTCAAGACGACAAGCTATCAATTTCAGGCAAAAAAAAATACAAACTTGTAACATATCATTTCCAACAAGAAAATAAGAACCAAAGCCATTTATCCCAATATACCCTTAAATTGTAATTGAAATAATAAAAAATAATAATAATTACTGAGTGTAAGAGTATTTCCAAAAAAACTCATTAAACATGATATGCTCTTTATTTTAAAGAGGCAACATTTGAAATCATGCTCCCAAAAGACCATTTAAATTAACATTTTAATTTAGAAAGTTTGGAGAATCAGACTCACTCTTTGTAATTAAATGCATTCAAAGTTTTTTAATTTTTACTGTAAGAAAATATTAAAATAATCTAACGAAAAACTAGTTAAAATAAAAGGTAAAGAAAAGAATAAACATTTTTTGAGAATGATAAAATTAAGTGTTAAATATAAAGAGCTTGTTGTAGTACTTCAAAATTTTAACTCTAAAAATTTATAGATGATCTCTAAATTATATAATATACTCTTTAAAAATAAAGATTCTTTTGAACATGCTCTAAAGAATGAGTTAATAGTTGTAAAGATGTGTTTAAATGGGTGGAGGATAATAAAACAAATGGAAAAAGTCTATTCTCAAGTAACTTTCAAGCTAAGCGAATATGCTCGAGCTTGCATCATGCTTCCGCACCCATCATTGGTAGGGATCCAAACAGCTTCCTTCGATTTTGGAGTTCCTTCATCGATCACAAGCCATTCAAATCCTATTAGCCGAAACTCAAACAAAATAATTTTGTACATTTGAAAAAAAAATATATTAACTAATATAAGCAACCTTGTTTACAAAATCCAGAAGTAGAATTATAGATACTCCTGTAAAGAGGCGACACCCTATAAGATAACAAATTATAAAGTCCTAAAATCCAAAAAGATAGCTAAGCATGTTTTTGGAAATCTAAAACAAAGTAATCTAAACTTCACTATCCACACTAGGAATTCAGCGTGTATTCATGTTGCTTCTTGCATCACCAAGAATTGCTTGGTAGTGAGCTTCTTGTTTTCTTGATTCCTCAACAATGTGTGCCTTTAAGTTGTCGCACAAACCAAACACATCTAACACTATATGCTACTTATACATGCTCAACATTTCTTCCATTTGTTCTTTAGTTACATAGTTAGAACCAACAAAAGCAGAACTAGGCTCAACTTCAACTGAACTATATGTCCTTGAAATACGAGCACCAAT
This sequence comes from Olea europaea var. sylvestris, assembly GCF_002742605.1. Classification (NCBI taxonomy): domain Eukaryota; kingdom Viridiplantae; phylum Streptophyta; class Magnoliopsida; order Lamiales; family Oleaceae; genus Olea; species Olea europaea. The sequence goes on along the minus strand of NW_019233203.1, from coordinate 206,356 downwards.
CGTTTGTTGCACATGCACGCTATTAGTGTTATCTGGCATTTGTTGTGATACATTGTCAAATTCTCTGTTCACAATGTCATCTAATATACTATGTTAGTTGACAAGTGGTAGTGAAAGAGTTCTGTACAATAGTGTTTGTAATTCTTCTTCTATAGGCCATAACACTGCAAGTACTTGGATCTATAATTGTAATGAAATATTTAAATGATTTCTTTTAAATTTCTTTTTAAAAAGAATAAAGAAATATAATTAAATGCACAATTTAATAAACAAACATAATTAAATGCACAGGTAATTGTGAATTCATAAATATGTATATATTGGGTAGCGAAAAATTGCTTAACCATTTTCTCGGTCAGTATTTTATTTGGCTTCTATTTGTACATTCGTGGACTCTATAATATTTTATATCTATGGTATCCAAATTTTTGTCCAATCTTTGAAAATACTTCGTATATCCAATACTGCAACATAATTGAAAATAAATATTAGGTATATACAATTTATTTCTTATACAAATAAACTATACATAAGTGAATAAAAGAATAGAAGAAAAATACATCGAATGCAAGTGGATATCCATGTAATGAATACTTACAATCATTTTGCTCATTTTGTTGCATCCTTTGTACTTGTTCGAGTTGTGATACAAAAGAAAATATGCCTTACGGCCCCATAGATACACAAGAAAGTCGTCAAGGTGCTCAACCATCCAAGAGTTCTGTGATCAAAGAATTTTCTAGTTGGTTTCAAAACACACTCTTCTATCATAACCAGTCTCTGATTTAAATTTATCATCTTCATTTTCACACATGTGAAATGCTTCCAAAAGCATTCTCACATTAATTCTTTTTATACCATTAAAGTATTGATTTCTAAGCCTTCATTATCAAAATAAGGATTGATAGGTACTTCAGGGCAAGGTAATCCAATGACGAGACAAAACTCTTGCATGCCAAACGGGCAAAATAGTTATCTAACTGCACCTAGACTTCATTGTTTTTGCCACGGTGGACAAGCTTCATTATAAACTCATGTACTAATTTTTCTTTTTCGCTCTATAAATAGCTCCATAAATAAATACATAAAAACTACCACACATTAAAGAAGCTTGTTGATCTGCATCTATGAGTTCTACAAAAAATTTAATGTATTGATGTTTGAAAATTGAGTGACAGTAGTAGAAAATCATTGGTTTGGAGACAATATGTATTCTGAAGACATATGCACAAATTATTCAAAAAGCACAATTTATATTAATAATAAAGTTTATTAATAATATAATTTATTTATAAGAAAATCGAACTTGAATTTCCACCTATTTTCATAATAATGAAAAGACAATTAAAAATGAAAATTCCAGGACACGGACCATGCCGAGAGTTTACTCTGTGGGGGCAGAGTGCAAAGAATGCGCTCTATGCACCCACAGAGACTCTACTCTTCATGCAACACGGAGAGAAATTTGAGATGAGTGAGCGAATTACCTTTTTCGGCGGACCGATTGCGTAAGTGGGGACAGTGACAACGTCTTCCAGGGCTTGGGTATGTTTGTGACTTAGCAAATGAATGATGAAATGGTCTTTTTGAAGGCCTTTGTTGCGTAAACGCTTTTGGCAATTGAAAGGTTAANCACAACCTTCTTTCTTTTAATTTAAAAAAAAAAAAAAAACAGTGCTTCGTAACTTAACTTAAAGTACACAAACATCATTCATCATCACCATGCTTCTATTCCTCAAACTCATTCTATCTACACTAACACCTTCTTTCTTTCTCTTCAACCCTAAAGCTTTTCGACGCTCCTTGTAAACTTCTTTGTTTGCTGTATATATTGCTCTTTGACACTTTTTTTAGCTTCTCGATTTATTGTCACAACTTAATTAATATTATCATCAATTATTACATTATTGTTGAATAAATGCTAGAACATAAAAGATGTTTAATATGAGTACTACAAAATCCCCTTTTTTCTTCCTAAATGCTCTTTATATATTATTATGCAAAAGGGAAAAACGATGCAACCAACCATGAGATATGAAATTATTTTTTGTCATTATAGAACTTGTTCAATTTTGTGAATTTGTTTCTCTGTTTATTAAATGCTTTATTTTTCAATATGAAATGGACACTGTACATTATATTATATATATCCATTCAATTCAAATTACTCAATTATCGTATATTTTACTACATTATTGTTATACACTCGAGCAAAAAGAACTGCAATCCTACCATTACCATAGCTTCTACTAGTAATGAGGATCTACTTTTTTACTGTATATATAAATCGTCTAAGCACATACTTAAATCCACTAACTCCTATTTTTCTTTCCTAGCTTATAGGTACTTCCTGTCAAAGGAATCTCACAGCCATACTCCTCTTTGCCGATCATGAATTTTCAAATATCTCTACCACATGCAAAAAAATTTGTACTTCTATCTACAATCCTTCAAAAATCTTGACACACACACACACACATATATGTCTGTCTATATATATTTGTTTGTGTATTTTGCAATCTCCTTCTCATCAAACAAAAAACTTCTGCTTCTGCACTAGAGCTTCACATAAATCTTAAGTACACATTTTTTGATTGCATATCTTTTTTCTTAAAATTATTATAACATTCCTGTTGTGTATTTTCTATACTTCTCTTGTCTCTCCACTAGCAAAAAGAACTGCAATCCTACCATTACCATAGCTTCTGCTGGTAATGAGGATCTACTTTTTTACTGTATATATAAATCGTCTAAGCACATACTTAAATCCACTAACTCCTATTTTTCTTTCCTAGCTTACAGGTACTTCCTGTCAAAGGAACCTCATAGCCATACTCCTCTTTGTTGATCATGAATTTTCAAATATCTCTACCACATGCAAAAAAATTTGTACTTCTATCTACAATCCTTCAAAAATCTCGACACACACACACACACACATATATATCTGTCTATATATATTTGTTTGTGTCTTTTGCAATCTCCTTCTCATCAAACAAAAAACTTCTGCTTCTGCACTAGAGCTTCACATAAATCTTATGTATACATTTTTTGATTGCATATCTTTTTTCTTAAAATTATTATAACATTCCTGTTGTGTATTTTCTATACTTCTCTTGTCTCTCCACATTTTTTCTCGTTTTGAAAACGATGATGTTTGGTTTTTTAATGGGAAAGGGTGAGGGCAGTCTCTTTTCAATACCCATTTGTCCTGTTTTTCCATTCTCTCACTCTACCAGCTACTCTTCATTTCCCCACGCAATCTTTTTTTGTACAAACTCCTCTTTCTTGTTGTTGAATCTTCAAAATGAATGACCTAAATTGCGAAGGAGCGTCGTAGGTGACGAAATTTTTAGGAAGATGGGAGTTTTGTGCAACAAATCAAACGTTCTGCAGTCAATTTCCTTGTTGTAGTTTTTTAGATACGCAAATGAAGATTTGTTAATTTCTTGTATCAAGTTATTATGATATACGAAAGTTTAAGCTTCTACTTTGATTGTGTTCGCTCCTTAAATTTTCATTAGCTTTCGTAGTGTTTGTTCTTTAACTTTGATTTGAGAAAGTACGATTTTTCTGTCGTCCGACTGTTTAAAAATTTGTTTCTTGCAAGTACTTGACAGACAAACCACATCAGGTTGTACTCATCTTCTTCATTGAGTTTTTTCTCTTTCTTGGAGCAATTTATTTGTTTCTCAACTTTTTTACTTATTTCTCAGCAATTTTTCCCTATTGTTTCGTACAACATTAAATTTCTACTTTGTATTTCTGAGTTACATCTTGTTTAGATTAACGTTTTATTCAAAAGCTATGCTATGAGATTTATTGTTTTTTTTTTTAATCTGCTCATTTTTTTTAATATTCTTTGTTGCTTATGTCTAATTTCCCATTTTCTTTTTAACTCCTTTTTTGTTCATGAAAGTTTAAAAACTGCCTTATATTATTTTCATTCTCCTTCTTCATGATTCATTTTCTAATACATGCAGGTTTAAAAATTGCCTTATGTTATTTGCATTATTTATCATTTATATCTTTCTCTACTTAAATATAAAAAACATCATTCTATATTCACATTTTCCACATAATTTCAAATTCGATAGTTCGTTGATTTATCATTTAACTTTGCAATATATACTTGGAAGGTTTGTCAGACAACATTAGCCGAAATTTTTACACAATGTTTGAATCTACGAATTTTCACATCACAATTGGAATATTACTACAAACTTAGGAGCAAATGGTGAAATACGATGTCTCACCATAGGCTGGGCAGATTATGTTAGAGAGAAACAACTACAAATTTGTGACACATGCGTCTTTGAGCTACTAAATAATGAACTCCCAATGTTCATGTTATACAAAACAAGCCACACTGATGGAACTCTGACATGTCTATGAACTATTCAATTTTAGTTGTATCTTTTCTATTTAGCTAATATGAAACAATTCTCTTTTCTTATGTACTGAAAATTTATCACTGGATCTTTGTTCTTAATTTATTCATGCTATTTCTAATTCTAATTCCATTTGCTTTCTTGTTTACTTATATTTAAGTATATCGCTTAATTGATTATATTAACAATTCATCTTTCAGATTTCAGGTAAGTTTCGATTGTTTAAAATTAAACAATTTCTTTAACTCTTTCATATTTTGCAGCATGGATCTACCACACCATTTTTTTTTTTTTGAATTATCATACCTTCGTTGGGCCATGTCATTCGTCTGGTGAGTTTACAAAGATTCATCTTCTATACAACTCATATAAACCTCATTAAACAACCAAAAAACCTTCGAACACGGATCTAAAACCAATTTTTTCTTCTAAAACACTTACATCTCTTCTATGTCTACTTAAATGTGCCACTTTATTCAATTTCAATTTATAAAGTACTGTTGTGCATGTTCATTCAACAACCACCATACACTTATTTAACATTTACCAACTAACGTGCAACACACGTTTTCCTCACTATTAATTAAAAATGAGAGAGTTTTAATTTTTATAATTTTTAAGCTTTCTATCATGAAAAGGAGCATAACATATCTAGTTTTATTTTTTTTATTTTTTTTTATTTTAAAACCTGTCTTGGGTTTGATTAACTTGGACAAAGAGAGACATTTATCAATTAGCTACCTACTCTTTAAGTCTTTTGTTGCATGTTATTGATGCAAAATGCTTGTTTTTGTCTCTAGGCAACAACAAGTAGTACAACGGCAAATATCGCCAACATAAGGTAATGGTGGCCGCAATGGTGGAAGTGCATAATAATGGGCATGTCATAAAGTGAAAAAAAAAGTGACATACACTCGAGAAAGCGACAGAAAATCAAAAAAAAGTGACAAATCTAAAAAAGGTGTAGATTCTCTAAAAAAATCACTTTTATAAAAAGTCGGGCTATATGGGCAAAGTACATTTTCCTCATTTATAAGAAACCTATCAAATCGCTCACTTAACCTAGGTTTGAACAAATAAACCAACTTCATTGGAAATTTATCTCCACTAGTTTACATCATTGGACCAATCTGCAAAGTCATCAACGATCATAGCCCACAAACAGTAGATTTGAGTCTTGAGATTTCTTGGAGATAGAATCGCAACTAGGGGAGGGTGTTTGAGTCCTTAGGTTTAAGTTTTAGTTAACAGTTTAAGACGTAACTATTACGTGTTTAAAAGTTTTAAGAATCATGCTACATATACAATCTAGTTTGAAAATCTTGATTGACAACTTACACTTGACAATATTACATTTATCCATTTCAAAAACCTTTTTTAAATCAATGGCCAAATTTTGACAACACCATTATTGTCAATCATTATTGTCGAGCACCATTGTACAAATAACATAACTAAAGCTTTAATTAGTTTAAAAAGTATAAATCAAATTAGTTATTTTTATAGGGTAGATGACCTAATTTCCCCCCATAAAAGAAAGGGACATTTGCAAAAATGTCCAATTTCACATATATCAATTCAAAAATGTCCACTTTTGATAATCTTTGCAAAAATGGCCAAATTTGATACCAAATTATCTATTTTACCCTTAATGAAATAATAAATAATTCACGACTCTTCTTTCGCAAGTTGACACCGATTTCAAGAAGAGAAATAGCTTCCATGAGAAGCCACAATAATTGTTGCTATTACCTATACTTATCCACTTGCATTTTTCTTTAGATATATTAACAAATTGTTTTAGGGAGAATGGAGAACATGAAATAGCAAGCATTAACAACCAGAAAGAGATTTATGATTATAACTCCAAAAGAAAAAATAATTATTTCATGTTGAGAAATTTAATGTCATCAAAATTTGAAGTTGACTAGGCTCTTTTCACTTCTGGGTAGAAAGCATTTTCCTTTGATATCTGATCTTTATTAAGAAGTTGTGTGTAGTAGTTATTATATATTTGATTTCAATGTGGTAAATTGTCCAAACAAGTAGTAGATATTTATCATAACCTTCTTAAATAACGTAGTTAGATAATAATTTAAGGTACTTCTATAGTTAAAATGTCATTAATGGTGGCATAAGTTCTTTGCAAAAATAATGGTTGAAGATGAAGAAGATGATAAATACATATGGTGAAGTGGAATCTCGTCATGTCACTCTCAACATTTTACAGACATCGAGAATGGTACTTGAAATGTCGTTCTCGACAATTAAAGACGTTGAGAATGTCACTTTTAACGTCATTTTTGACATTTTAAAATGTTAAGAGTAAAATTAAAAGTACCATGACTAAGTTAGGGAACATTTTTTGTATATTGCTTGTAGGTAATTAGCATATTCGTTTGAGGTATTAGTTATTAGCTGATATTATTTTTTGTTTATGGCATGCAGATATAATTGATGTTATGAGATTCATTTTTTCTTATGGTGGTACATTCCTCTACATTGACGGTGAGTGGAAGTGGTTAGAAAACCGAACAACATCAATTATTATTTGACATGATATTGAATATGAAGAGTTTGCACATAAATTATTTGGGAAGCTCAACGTTAATAGACTGCAGTTTCGAATTCAATTGAAGTTTAAGGTTCCAAATATGAACGTACCCCTACTGATGTAGTCGACGATCAGGCTTTACAATTGTACATTTCTATTCACACACAAGCAATTTCGTGTATAATTGCAGGTGAATATGATGCTAGAAAACACGAAGTGCACTCTTTCTCACCAATAGAACATGCATGCGACGAAGTCAATGTGTGCTAACTACAAGGGTCAGAAATGATTCATAACACGGGTGTAGGTTTAGGTGAAGGGAATTTGTATATTGTAAAATACAATTCAGTCGATCGATCAAGAGGAAATTCATGAGAATCAGATATTCTTTACCAAGAAACAGCTACACACAAGGTTTTAACTAAATGCTTTGACAAAGAAGTTTCATTTCAAGATTAAAAAGTCCAATCCTAGATCTCTTACTGTGTGCTGTGTTTACATCACGTGTCGTTGGCTACTGTGAACCTCTAAGATAAAAAAATATAGCCTTCTTTAAGATTCGAAGATACATACCTGAGCACATATGTTCTTTAGACGTTCGACGGAATGCACGAATTCATGCAACGAGTATACTAATTAGGCATCATATTATCCAATGATTAGCCGATAGAAACCAACCATACGTTCGTGGGCATTGACGGAGATACGCAATGTGAGTTCGATGTACAAATTAACTACAGTAAAGCATGACGAGTAAAGATAAGGGACTTCGAATTCTTCATAGTTCACCTGAAGAGAGTTATTAGAAATTACCTTCATATTGTCACATGTTAATTGAGAGAAACCTAGGAACTGTTGCACACATTCGGGCCGAGCATACGTGGTTTTAGAGAGTACATGAGGTCGATAATTTACGTTGATGGGAGTCATTTGAAGGGCTAGTATAAAAAAATACTACTAGTAGCTGCAGCGCAAAATGCCAACATGCAAATCTATCCTATTACTTAGGGTGTTGTTGATGGGAAAAACAAATGTATCGTGGTATTGGTTCTTCACGAAGTTGAAAGATATACTTGATGACTCAAATCAGCTAGTGTTTGTGTCCGACAGGAAGAACAATATTAAGCGAGCAATTACGATGCTATTCTCGCTTTTGCATCATGGTGTCTGCATATGATATCAAGAAAAATCTCATTTCTAGGTATATAAGTCAATGTCATATTCTTGTTTAAAAGTGCAATGCTCGCATACCGCGTATTGGAATTCAAGCAAATGATGAGACCGATTCGGACCATTAGACCAACCGTCGCATCTTATTTGGAACGTACTGATGATCGATACAATGTTATGACTAATAACATTGTAGAGTCATTGAATTCAATCTTCAGGCGACAACGACGTCTCCCTATGAACTTGTTGGTCTTACACATTACGACATTGATGTAAAAACGGTTCTTCGAGAGGAGAAAGACATCTACCAATTGTCATACTACCCTGACATCAAAAATGAAGGGGGAATTGAGACAATCGTTTGACGCCGGTACAACCTTTGAAGTATGAAATTTGGATGAACTCGTTTTTGAGGTTGGTACAGGTATAGAAATGTATAGTGTAGCCCCGCGCTGTTTGCTCAAAAGGTATAGCACTGTACAACTTGTGCTCCCGTTACTACACCACGAAGTGTTATCAAGCTTCGTACACCTAACTTCTTTATCCTATTGGAATGGAGATAGATTGGGTTGTTCCTGATGCTATTGGTTCCATCAACATTTTGCCTCCAAATATATGTATAGCACCAGGTCAACCTCCTACCCAACGTAAAAGATCAAGAACTAAACAGTCTACTAGCACACGAAAATGTGGCCGATGTGATGGTTCTAAACACAATAGGCAAACATGTAGGAACCAGACACCATAAAGTAACACGTGCACTTGAATTACCAAATGTATTTTGTGTATGAAATGGTTTGCTAACATGGATTATCCATGTGTTCAATAGATTTCTGTGCATTACATGCTTTCTATCATTTTCTTTGCAAATATAATTGGTTGGGTTTGATTTTGTATATGAAATGATTTCATGAAAACAAAGTCAATAACCATAAAACTGCTTCATTACTACAATTTTCTTAATTATTGTATATATAACTTAGTAAGGATATAAAATGAAGCCATGCATGACTTGTTTTTTGAAGTAACTGGCCAAACAAAATAGTCCTCACAACAAAAGCAAGCTACAACTATGTACATGTTCGAGGTCACTGGACACACAAAATGGTCGTCACCACAAAAATTATCCATTATCCATAAACCTATATATATGTCACTAGATATGTTTAAACATTTCAGCTATATGATCAAACCTTCTACATGTAATCCACAACCGACAAAGAGGACATAACACTGTCATTGTAGTTGTCGGAGCTTATCAAGATCACATCTTCGTTTATGGCTGGAACTACCCCGAAATTGTCATCCACCAAAGCTTAGTCTGCTTCTAGTGGGACCGCTATTCATACGTTCTCACGATTGACATTATGATCACCAACTCTAATTTCAAGTGGCTCAATTTCGTCAATTAGATTTGGGAATGGAATGGGGTGAAGGCAAGCCCTACGACGGTGGTTCATTGCTTGATGAATATAAGGAACAACGACATTGATTTCTTCGTCATCTTTCGAGTCAATGATGATGGGGTTGTCCATTGAAGACCCGGGTAGGGAAAAGTTCATGACAACATCAATATGCGGAGTTCGTTGAGTTGATGAAGACATATTGACCTAAAGAACTTGTTTTATGCTAATATTTCATTGAAAGAACCATGGTTACATATTGAAGTCAATTCCATTCCTTTATAGTGGAAAGTGACATGTGCATTAATGCATTAAAAGTCCTCACACCAATTCCACCTATTTGTATTTACATTTGATTGACATGCTGTCCTAATAACATTTTGTGCTTGTCATATCAGTTAATCATAGCCTCCATTTGGCTCAGTTTCTTTCGATTATTAATACTTCGAATAGTATTTATTAGATAATGTGTAGTCGAAAAAGTAGGAAAATGTTGAGCGACAAAGGAAAATTGACGTAATTCATAACATTTCAAGCCGTTCTCAACACTTCGAAAATTGTTATCGACATTTGTAATTGAATCAGATTAACACTTGACATTACAGTCGTGTGAGGTTAACATTTTTACCAAAACAAGAAATTTCTCAACATTTCATACATTTTTTGACATTTGACGTGTAGTTCTCAACATTAAATGTCTTCATATCTCGACACTTGACATTACATTTGTATAGAACAACATCCTACCAAAACATATTATTTCTCGACATTCCATACGAATCTTGACATTTGACGTGTAATTCTTGACATTAAATGCCTGTATATCTCAATACTTGATATTTCATTTGTCTAAAATGACAATATGAGTACGAGAAAAATAAAATATAGCAACGAACACAATACATGTACACCAGTTGTGAAATCTAATCAACAGTCATGTAGTCAAAGAAAATATGCCACTAAAACTTTTCCACTATCTACCATTATAAGCTATAAAGATTTATCCTAACTGAAATAAAAGAGGCAATTTTTGGGGTACTATTTCTCTGGAGTGGTGCCATGTTACTGTGCGCTACTTTTTTTTAATTTTTTCAATCCTTCTAGCTTTAGTAATTCACTGCATATTCTTTTGTTTTATGGTATCCTTATTTTGTGCAAACCCCAACAATATAACAAAGTACCCAAAAAAAAAAACACATAAGCTTGTTACATAACATTCGAGTAAACGTACTCTTATCATCTATTACAATCATTCATTACAGTCAGGACAAATGGGGATGAAGAAAAAAAATCATTATAGCAAAGATCTACTGCAATCTTCCGTCTGTATATAGTCATACTGTCTGATAAAATTGATTCTATTGGATGTCCTAGAACAAAACATTCTATATATTTGAGTACAAAAATTACACGATTTGGCCTGTATAACAAATAATTTTATGTTAGACTAAATTAGTATATACAACAAATTAAATATTATAGTAAATAACAAGCTGTTTAAATGCTCACCAATTGTTTACTCATGGTAGATAAGATATAATCTCCTGCTCCATCTGTTTACTTCTATGTTTATGGTGGAAATGACTGAAGACAAAAATAATACTTGAACCAAACTGAATGTTGCTTTTGTGTGTTCCTTGACTTGTTCTAGTGTGTGAACATTATCGCTGCAGTCATATATATGAAATTTTCATTCAAGAATATTGACATGAAAAAGATATCAATTATTGCCTAGATATGAGCATGGAATTAATAGATATTTGCACCCTATCCATGAACGACCAGCTACAGGCAATCTGCCATTCATGTACTCTTGTAAGGGAGTTCCATTCGCTTGACCTTTGGTGGTTCCCATTTGCGTGTCAACTTACTTCATCATCCGACGAGCACACTCTTCAAATTTAAAATCTATAATTACATATTCTTTAGAAACAAGGGTGCAACCATCATTAATGAGCTGTCTCAATAACATTAACTCCAACTCAATATTCTAATAGAATAAAAAGATATAAATTATATTAGATATATTAAGTATGAAATAAAATTGACTGTGATTGTTAAACTTTACTCACCGTAATATTCATATCTTTTGTTGGATCTATTAAAGTTTTCGACATATCTCTTCCACAGACAATACTACTGTCATCATCCCAATATGCAATGTGTAACATAATTTAGATTAGTATTGAATAAATCGAAAAGACAATTTTAGTATTTGGGCTAATGCAGTAGAATTAGATTTGTTACGTCGATAGATTCTTCAATGCCCAATCTCTAATTGTTTTGTACTTGTCCATTAGATAGTCTTCTAAAGGATAACCTGTAAATGACGAAGATTGTATGTGTTTTCCCTTATTTTTCATTTCTCAACCTTTCAAAACTTTCAATTTGTTGAGATGTAGAAGTCTCATATGGTTGATCACTAAGAATTGGACTTGCACAGGGAAGAACATCTTGTTGCATAGAACCTGTAATGCCTTCCATGTTTGATTCCCAGTCGGATAATTTGTTCAGCATATTCTTATTTTGTTCATCAACATGAAATCTCAGCGAACTTAAACTGGTATCAATATAAGATTGCATGCCCTAATAATAATCCTCTTGCCATTTTTGTTGATATTGGAATAACTGTTTCTAGTTCTCAAGAATAACTTGATAGTGAGCTTCTTGTTTTTGCGATTCCTCAGCAATATATGTGTTAAACAAACTTGATAGTTAATTATCCATCTAAGAATGCATATAATTTTCCTACCATTTTTTGTGTTGTTCAAACAGCTTGTTTGGTTCTCAATGACTTGTGCCTTCAAGTTGTCACATAGATCAGAGACATATGATATTATACGTTTCCTGTACATACCCAGCATTTCTTCCAATTGGTCTTAAGTTACATAGTTGGAGCCACCGGAAGCAGAACTAGGCCCAACTCCAATTGAAGTTCCTGAAGTGCCAGGAATGGTCGTTTGTTGCACATAGATGCTATCCGAAATTTGTTATGCTATATTTTCTAATTCTCCATTCACAATGCATCTAAATTGTCAACTAGTAGTGAAAGAGTTGTGTACCATGGTGTCTCTAATTCTTCTTTCGTAGGCTATAACGCTGCAATTACTTGGATTTTATAATGATAATAAAATATTAGAATCATTTTGTTGAATTTAATTTTTGAATAATGAAATGCAAATGTAATTCTACATTAAAAAAAATAAAAAATAAAAAATGCATACCTCTTAAGTAGCCAAAATTCCTTAACCATTTTCTCATTCAGTATTTTATTAAGCCTCCACTTGTACATTTGTGGACTCTGTGATGTTTTGTATCTACGACGTCCAAATTTTTGTCTAATCTCTGAAAATGCTTTACATATTCAATACTGCAATATAATTAAAAATAAATATTATATGTATACAATTTATTTCTTGTACAAATAAATTATACATAACAAGTCAATAAAAGAATAGAAAAAATACCTGGAATACAAAGGGATATCCTCTTAATGCATATTTATAATCTGTTTATTCATTTTGTTGCATTCTTTGTATTCTTTCAGATTGTGATTCTTGCAGTGAATAGAACAAAATAAAATATGCTTTCCGACCCCGTGGATATGCAAAAAAACTCATCAAGATACTCACCATGCCAAGAGTTCTATAATCAATTTGTCTTCCAATTGGTTTTAAGACACACTCCACTAACATAACTAATCCCAAATTAAATTTATCTTCTTCGTCTTCACATAAGTGGAATACTTCAAAAAGCATTCTCATGCTAATATTTTCTGTGCCATTGAAGTAATGATTTATAAGACGATTGTTATTATAATCAATATCATGGTCGGTTCATGGCAAGGTAATTCAGTAATGAGGCAAAATTCTTTCATGCCAAACCTAGTAACATGGTCTTCTAATCGTACCCAAACTCTGTTATTTTTGTCGCAATTTACAAGTCTCATTATAAATTCATGTACCAACTTACTACTAAATTGTTCTCCTTCTCTATAAACAACTCCATAAATAAATTCATAAAAATTACTATATATCAGAGAAGTTTGTTGATTTGCATCTATGAATTCTACAAAATCTTTAAAGTATTCACGATGATACTAAATGATAGTAACAAAAAACCATTGATCTGGAGAGACTGTATTCCAAAGACATCTGCATAAATTATTCGAAATTTAATATTTATAAGCAAATCTAACAATTCGAAATGGACAAAGAAATTTATATTTATAAACATATCTAACAATTCAAAATAGACAAATCTAATAATTCAAAATCCTCGTATAGGACGGAGATGGAAAGACAGGAGATCTGTCTCCATGCTGTAACAGGAGACGGATCTCCCTACATCTCATTTCTAGTGAATGGTTACCTTTTTCGGCTAAATATGTGGACGGTGAATGCTTCAATGAGAATTCTTCTAGACTTGACTTTGTGTAGGATAACAAATGAATTGTATTTTGTTGTTGATAGTTAAGGATTTTAAAATACATAATTTATATTTTCTTTTAATTCTTTAATTTCACATATATAATCACATATATTCACATATTTACATATCATTTAAGCTAACTGAATAAATTTGTAGCATGAATTTTTATGTTCTACAAAAATTGCAAAATGTACTCTTTATAAACTTTTTCTTACGGTGTAATTTTGAATGAATGCTCCTTGTAAAGATTCTCTTCATGGTAGGATTTTCCTGTGAAGAATTCTCTTCGTGGTAAGATTTTATTGTGAAAAATTGTGTTTGATCATTGTCTTTCAACTCATATGGATGCTTATATAGAGGTGTAAACCATAGTTGACAGTTTATTCATGAGATTTAATTCTGTGCCCTAGAATTCTATACATTTCTCGATATTTCAAGTGTGGTTCTAGACATTAAATACCTGTTATAATCGATAGCTGGCATTTCAACTGTCAAGGATGACAGATCAAACATATGTGCACAATATAAGTCCTGAACATGTACAAACTGAAATAAAATACTGGTCATCATTTCAATTCTACATCAACAACAAGATTTCTACCGTCAACAAAAATAATCTACCAAACGATGGCATGCAAAATGAAGTTATAAATGTTTTCCCAAACATATAATACCATGCTCCACCAACATTGTAAACTAACTATATACCTTTCTTACCCTTTCTATGACCAAATCGAGTGAAAGGAGTCCGAGTGCTAGTACTTGGCAGCTTCACCCGGAGGGATAGAAGCCGAGGTGGTGGTAGAGCACTGGGGGCGACCACATGTGAGCAGTTTTTGGACAACTCATCCACGTTGCCAGCATCTGGTTTGGTTGCCTCAAAGTCAACAACATCTGCTTCGGCTGTCTTAACATTGCCAACGTCTGCTTCGACTGCCTCAACGTTGCTAGCATGTACTTTTTGTTGCCTCAAATATGTTGTCCGTCAGTTGTGGTGTTAGGCAATGACAAATCATCATAGTAAACCCGTACATGCATATCTCTATCACTGTCAGCACAACCAAATGCAATATACTCTTCACGCACATATTGTCTCCCAAACTCTATAACCACATCGTCAAACCTATGTTTGATCAGACTTAGCTGATCAGTCACATGCTCATTCATGTCGCACAAATGATCCCCAATTTTCTATTCAATACCACTAAACCTCGTATTCATTTCATCCCTCAATTCACCCAACTTGATCTCAATGAACTCTCTGTTCAATTAGAATGTCTTTTATCTCATCCATATACTCATAGCTCGCTGTTGGTGATTTTCCAAGCCAGAAGTGTATGGGAAGTCCTGGACTGGGTCACGATGCTCTTCTTCTCCACCTTTCTCGTCACTAAAATCCCAAAGACGAATCTGACTTGTGTTACCTTTCCTGGATTTGTTGCGTTGGTTGCTATTATCTTCATTATGTATCACTTCGCCAAATGGTGAGTAGTCTTGTGTTTCAGTTGATTGAACGACGAGACTGTCGAGAATGGGATCAGTAATATCGTCCAATTGAAGTAAATTAGCAGAGTATGGGTATAATTTTTTAGCAGTAGGGCGTAGCGTTACCCACAAGTGCAACTGCAAATGGAGGAAGAGTGTCTTGTCAAAGAAAATTGTGATGTATGCTGCAAGTGTAAGGGCAATTGTATATGTAAATGCTCACATGTGTTTTGCCGAAGAAGTCTAAATATGTTCTCGATTGAGGCTGTCTTGTGGTAGACCACTACAAACATCCTCACAAGGTCATCACTAATCTTACTTGAGAATCAAGCTCCTAACTCCGGAATTACCTCATACACCCACAACTGCAACACATGTCACGCGGTGGATATACGAACATAAAGAACAACATCGTATAGGACATCCTATCACAATCATTGACCTTTGCTAGGTCTGCCTTTCTCTCCCGTCCACAAAACAGTGATTTGATAAGAAGTTTAAAACACACAATCCCCATGGGTAAACATTGAATAAATCTAAGTCGTCTACAATGGAAAGAATTTCAGTATGAATCCCCACATCTTGGTCTTTCAAATTGAAAACCCTTTCAATAATTAGTGCCAACCCAAACTTGTAACGATTGTTACGATTGACACAATACATGAAAAACTTCTCCAGATCGATACGAGCTATCCGTACTCTATTGGTAAACATTTTATCCCATAGCCGAGTTTTCTCTATATTGCTGTCAAAAGCAAACCCTCTAGGCAATTCACGACACTTGAAGCTGATTATTAGTGCGAACTCTAGCATTCCAAATCTTATAAACCGTTCATTCACCTTGAACCAAGCCTCGAAACATTTTCCACAAATGACTGATCAATTAACCATTTCATTAATTAATTGCACAGATAATTTGAGCTCCGACAACTTCGTGACATGTCCTAAACAGCTTTCCTCAAACGGAGTCTTGTGTTGCACATCGAATTTGTCGTGGACAACTTATATATATTTCAATAATGCCCTTTGTACACCGAGTTTACAGCTCGATGTACACTTCCCTCATATGAGGGGAGAGGTCCACGCCCAATTAATACGTGGGCCCTGCCTCCCATGTAAGGGGGCTGTACATGGCAAAAGATATAAGAATGTATTAAGTACATAAAATAACATAATAAATTTATATAAAATCACAAAGACAAATAATATTTCATCGTTAATGCTCTAAAAAGCAAAAAAAAACAAAGAACACACTTCGACATTCAAATCAAAAACCATAAAATAGATCCGGGAAAGAGTAAAATAAAAAGAGAGAATCAAACGACAATTAAAGGCCATCAGTTGGGCATACTACCATTATTTTAGTTGATGCACATCAAAAGTCGACAATGTGTATGTTCTCCAATTCCTATTGAGCTTACAAATTTTGTCCTTGGTTTTATTTTGTTCCACTTCTTTCCCTATACTCTATTTATTTTCCTTCCTTTTATAAAAAAACAAACAGAGGAAAAAGTTTGGAATAAAAAGTTTTCTTTTATTGGATGAGCTAGCGAAGCCCATAAGGAAGTTGGCTTAATTGCATCTTTTACTTTTATGTTTGGGAACATTCTTTTTTTTCTTACAGTCAACATAGTAATTAAGCAACCAAAGATAATTCTCAGGCAAACTGTGATTAACCAGAAGCCAATCACAGGCAGCCATGGTTACAATATGATTACATTATGAAGGCTGCTATAACAGTGATATAATCAACTTCCTAGTTGTTATGTCTTTTTGTAGGTACTATATACAGTTCATCACTTTTTCTTAACCGTACACTACTGGAAGGATTCTTCTTTTGAACTACATTAGAGGAGCAACTAATATTGGAATTATGTCAAAGGTGGGGCATTAGTTGACAAACCACAGCCTAGGGCCACTATTCTCTGATTATTCAAGGCAAAATTTGTTGAACTAGAAGGATATAGAAAAACCCATGAACGAAATATAAATTCACCTTTTTTCAGACTTCATCACAATGAATCATGAAAAAGAAAACTATCTAACACTCAAGTCTCCTCCTTAAAGGCTATATTGTGGTGTATGTTAAAAGGAGAAAGCATAGCACTGTTTGATCAATATCTGTTAATCAGAATTCGAAATGAAGAGGAGAAGGATGATGATTTTCTAAAGTGAATAGGTTTATTCAACCATTAGTAAGAAACTGATTTACAAGAGATATAAAAAAAATGTTCTAGCACATCTTTCAACCAACTACCTACTACATCTTTACTTAAGGACACACATTACATCATTACATAAAGACATGCTGGTGCAGGCTATACATCAGAAAAAATGTAAAGGACTGCTCCCTATAATCATTACAAAATACATAGGGCTTGACAACAAAATAAACATAGCTTAGCCTTATACTTGATACTTAAGGACTCGACAATTGTGACAACAAAAGTGGCAACCAACATCAATAATATCCCCATTTCCCATTTATAATAGGGAACAAGACGTCCTGGTTCAACGAATCCGAAATTCAATAATTTTAACAATCGTTATCAAGTGAAGTTCCCCACTACCATAAAACAATGGATTTTTTGAAATCTATAATCACGAGGAAGTAATAGGCTCGTCTTCCTTTCTAGCAATTATGCATCATATCTAAATATCTATTAATTAATGTCAATAGCATTAGTGATGATTGCATTATCCATATTTAAAATTGTTTGCTTTGACTTTTATCCATAGTACTTGTCTAGAAAGGTTATATGTTCCAGATATATCCATGTTTGCTTCTCCGCTATTCATTATTGTGAGTTCATTAGAGAGCTTAAGCCCTTTACTTTTATTTAAGTACTTATCGTGTGTGCTGCTAAGCCTTTGTTGAAAAATAACTTTTATTGCAGAATTTGATGATTAGAACAAAGAGCGTAGAATACATGCCATTTTATCTCTCGCTGGCGACCTTTTTGATTAGTCTTTCTTTCTTTGCATACGAAATGTTCAAGCAGGATCCATTTATTTCTGTAAGTGTCAACTTAACTATCCCTTATTGCATACTGTACTTCGGAGTTATTGTGTAATTATTAGTTGCTTCTTGCCAGTCAAATGTAAAAGAAGCTAATATCGCATTTAGGCCATGTTCGACACCCATTATTTGAAAAACTAAGGAGTTTTGAATAGTATTTTTGGAGAATATGTGGTCCAAAAGTAAGGAACTTTATTAGTTTGTGTGTAGAATATTTTATTGTGTGAATGTGTGGTGGAGAATAATACTGTAGCAAACAATTTAAAATTTTAAAGGTCGTCAGACAAGGGCTTAATGTTATGAACAATGGCCATGTGTTGCTACAGGTTTTCACCATAATGGGGAAGACAAATTCAAGTCTTCCTCACTATTATATGCGGACAAAAGCACCCCCAAGTGAGTTGTATCCTTTATGCAATGAGAATTTAGAACGACTACATAGTTGATACATGTAAAAATGTCCAATTGACCCCTATAAAAAATTGCAGTCGAGAAGATAGGTGTAGAGTATGATTAGGCTCTACCTAGTGTATTGTTTTTCAAGTCTCAACCACTTCTTCAAAGGCACCTCTTTTCTATAGTACATCATAAAAAATTGTCCAATAGAACCCTACAAGAAATAAAAATTGCGGTCAAGAAGACTAGTGTAAAGTATTATAATGAGGCTCTACATGGTCCACCATCCAACATCATTTTCATACTTGTGTTGAAGGTACCACTGTTGGACACTAAATAAGTTTCTCTAAGGAGTGCTACATGTAGTCATGTTTGTGTGTGGCTAAAACAAGCCTCCTAGTTTTATTATATTTCTATCCGAAAAGAAAGTATCGGAATGGGAATTTGTTGGGATAATACCATAGCTGCCTGTGATTGGCTTCTCTTTAAAACAGACCTAATGTTTTAAAACAGACCTAATGTAATTAATTTGCCTAAGGTAATTCTAAAAGAAATCCAAGACGACCTGTCCATTATTGTCAGGCAATAGGTAAAATTTGAAGAAGAAAAATTGTATTGTGTACGATATTCATTCTAAAGATTATTCCATTATGACCCGAAGCCCATATATTTTTAAAACCAAATAGTGGATAAGAATTCATAGACGGAATTGATGAATTGATTCATGAGTGAAAGGTTGTGTGTGGTGTCATTATAGTTGCTATACAGCAAGTAAAATGCTTCAAGTGAGAAAAATGGCAAAATAAGATTTACGAACAACAAAACAAGTGAAGAACTGACCGTCAACAGCTATCATTTCAACACGACTCTTGCAAAAATTGAAGGAGATTCACCACTAATTGGCTATGGGAGAGCGAAGACCAGCTTTGGCAACGAAAAATGGCGATCGCTGTCCGTGATCTAGGTGAAAAAGTTTCAAAGCTAAGAGAAAAAGAGTAGGACTTTTAGAATCCTACATTTTGTTTTCTTCACGGTTCTGTGTGCTTTGATTTTTTTTTTTTTTTTGGGGTTAGGTCAGGTGCCTGGGCTGTCAATGGATCGGATATGAAGCGGATCTGTCCAAATCAGATCCGATCCGTTAAGAAAAATTATCCAATCTGATCCGATCCGATAATCCAATGGATATTTGATTGTTATATCCATATCCGATTTTCTATGTTATCGGATATCCGATCCGATAATCTTATCCGAATTTTTGTCCACCAATTTTTTCCAAAAAAAAAAATATTTTAACTATCTTGATGGGCTCACCTAATATACTAGAAGGCCCAAATTAATTTTTTTATCCAAGTGATGCTCCTTTAGTTCCTTTTAAAGAAGATTTCTCTTGAAATGTTTTAATAATCTTCCTATGTGGGATACTACATTTTTAAAGGGTACTTCTCTTCTAATTTTTTAGTGGTCTTTCAATGTGGGATACTACTCAATTGTCAATTCTAAGTGTTTACTAGTTTATTTTATTATTTTCACTAAAAATCGTAGCCTTAACAAAATTAAAATAAAAAACAATATCAATTTTAACAAAGTAAATTATTTTTGGACATATTAATTATTAGTTTTTGATGTTATAAAACAAATTACTATAGTTATTTTTATCTTATTTTAATTAATAAAAAATTAAACCTCTTTGAATATTTCAAGTAAAAATATTATACTATTATCTAATATTATTTATTATTTGAAAATTATGCGTAAAGAATAATATAAGTTTCAAAATGGAAAAACTTATGTTTAATAAATTATGATATAATATATAAAATATATAATATTATTATAATAAATCGGATCCGATTGTTATCAAATCGGATCGATATATATCCTTATTTGCTCCATTTAGTTAATAGATTATCGAATTCGGATCTTAATCGGATTGAAACCTTAAATCCATCTCCCATTAATTTCATCGGATTCGGATCAAAATCCAGTTCATTGATAGCCCTAGCTTTTTATGGTGTTGATGGGCAAAAAACAAAAATTTACGGTTTAGGTCCCTGTTTGTGCCACATTGTCCCCGCATTTTAATGGAAAAAATGACTGTTACATCCACCATTACGGGCCCAAGGACAGTGAACTAGCTAAAAATTGAAGTTTTCAATAAATATGGAATTTTCCATTTTTGCGCATTATCCTTGAAATTGTCAGCAATATGAAACAAAATTGTAATTAATACCCCAAGAGTAGTCAAAGGCTGCACCATTTTTAATTACTCAATGTGTGTCCCCTCACAATTCTTTGCAAGACCGACCCCACATTTTAAAATAGAGGCATTTGCAAAAATGTCCAATTTCACATATCTCAATTAAAAAATGTCCACTTTTGATAATCTTTACAAAAATGGCCAAATTTGGTATCAAATTCTCTATTTTACCCTTGATGAAAGTATAAATAATTCTCAACTTTTCTTTTGCAAGTTGACACTGTTCTCGAGAAAAGCAATGACTTCCATGAGAAGTGGTTAGGCACTCGAACAACATCAATTGTTGTCCGACGTGATATTAAATATGAAGAGCTTGTATATAAATTATTTGAGAAGCTCAATGTTAACAGATTGCAGTTTCGGATGCAACTAAAATTTAAAGTTTCAAACATGAACATACCCCATGCTAATGTAGCCAACGATGAGGCTTTGCAATGGGACATTTCTCGATATTTTGAACATTTCTTGATATTTTTCGTGTAGTTATCGATATTACATGCATACATATCTTGACACTTGACATTACATTTGTTTAGAATGATCATACGAGCATAAGAAACACATAAATATAGCAATGAACAACTATTCATGGACACCGTTGGTGAAATATAATCAACAGTCACATAATCAAAGTACAGCTAGCCACTATGACTTTTTCAGTATCGGAGATGAGGAAAGTATTCGTTACAACAAAGATCTACCGTAATCTTTCATCTGTACAGTGACATCCTGTCTGCTGAAATTGATTCTATTGGATGCCCTAGAACGAAACATTCTATATATTTGAGTACAAACATTACGCAATTTGGAATGTACAAGAAATACGTTAGTCTAAAGTAGCATATACGAGAAATTAACCACGGTAGTAAATAACAAGAGTTGAAATATTCACCCATTGTTTGCACATGGTAGATAAGGTATAATCTCCTACTTCATTCGTTCATTTCTATGTTTATTTATATCTCGTCTGGTGAAAAGGGGTAAACAGTGCAATAATCCTTAAACCATAGTGCATGTTGCTTCTGCGTGTGCCTTGATTGCATCTAGTGAGTGAACATTATTGCTGCAGTCGTATATCTAAAATTTTCATTCAAGAATATTGATCATAAAAAGATAATATTCATTGCCTGGATATGAGTTTGGAATTAATAAATACTTGCACCCTATTCATGGACAACCAACTACAGGCAATTTACCATTGACGTAGTCTTGAAGGCAAGTTCCATCCGGTTCACTTCTCTGGTTTCCCATTCGAAAGTCCAATTGCCACCTTATTTGATGAGAACACTCCTCTTCGAATCGAAAGTCCAAAATTGCATATTGTTTATTGACGAGAGTACAACCTTCATTCATACACCGCCTCAATAACTTGAATTCCGGCTCAATATGCTAATGAAATAAATATATGTAACATATATTAGACATATTAACTACTAAATCAAATTGATTGTGATTTCTAACCTTCACTCACCGCAATATTCAGATCTTTCGTTGGATCCATTAAAGTTCTCAGCATGTCTCTTCCACAGATATTGTCACTACCATCGTCCAAATATTCACTGTATAACATAATTTAAATTACTCTCAAATAAATCAATAGAGAATTTTTGACATTGATATAATAATGTTGAGCACTCGGACTAATAAGAATGAGTTAAATTTGTTGCACAGATTGATCAGTCGATATCCAATCTCTAATTGTTTTGTACTTTTTCATGTCGTAGTTTTCTAAGGGATGACCTATGGATGACGAAGACTGTGTGTACTTCATCTTTTTTCCCTTTCTCTTCTCCACATTTCAATACTTTCGATTTATTGAGACGTTGACGTCTCCTATGATTGACCGGTAGAATTTGGACCTGTATGGGGAGGAACATCGTGCTGCATGGAACCTATAATGGCTTCCATGTTGGATTTTCAATTAGATAATCTGTTTAACATAGTCTCATTCTTTTCGTCAATATATGATCTCACTGAACATAAACTGGTATCAACATAAGACCGCATGTACTATTGTTGCTGTTGAAATCATTCTTCTTGCATTTGGAGAATTGCCTAATAATGGGCTTCTTGTTTTTGCGATTCCTGAGCAATATGAGTGTTAAACAAATTTGATAGAGAATAATCCATGTATGAATGCATACCAGATTGCATGTAATCTTGCAATGATTTGTTATGTTGTTCGAATAGCTGCTTTTGTTTTTCAAGGATCACATGGTTTAGGGCTCTTGATTCTTCAACAAATTCTACGTTAAAGTTGCCACACAGATTGGACACATCTGATATCGTATGCTGCCTGTACATAACTAAGATTTCTTCCATTCAGTTTTCAATTACATATCTGGAGGCACCAGAAGCGGAACTAGGATGTACCACGACTGGTCATTTCTTGCCCACGAATGTTATCCTGTATTGGATGTGCTACATTTTCCAATTCTCCATTGACAATGGCATCTAATATACTATGTTCATTGTCAGCTGGCAGTGAAAGAGTTGTGTACCACGATGTTTGTAATTCTTCTTCCGTAGGCTGCAACACTAGAATGTCTTCGATCTGTAATCATCATAAACTATCGAAATCAATTCGTTGAATTTAACTTTTTAATAATTAAATGCAAATGTCATTCTACATTGAAATGAAAATATGCATACCTCTTTAGTGTCCAAAAATTCCTTAACATTTGATTCCTTGAGTATTGTATTAGGCCTTCACTTGTACATTCGCGGACTTTGTTTTGTATCTATGGCGTCAAAACTTTTGTCCTATCTGTGAAAATGCTTCATATATCCAATACTGCAACATAATTAAAGATAAATGTCGATATATATAATTTATTTTTTTACAAAGAAATTATACATAATACCTCAATAATTATAATAGGAACAAAATACCTGAAAGGCAAGTGGGTAGCCTTGTACTGCATACTTACATTCTATTTGTTGGTTCTGTTGCATCCTTAGTATTCTTTCCAATTGTGACTCTTTCAATGAATTTAACAAAAGGAAATATACTTTACGACCCCACGGATATGTAAGGAACTCATCAAGATGTTCAACCATACCCAGAGTTCTATAATCAATTTGTCTTGCAGTCGGTTTCAACACATACTCCGCCAACATAACTAACCTGAACTTAAATTTATCTTCTTTGTCTTCACACATGTAAAAAGCTTCAAAAAGCATTCTATTGCCAATTCTTTTTACGCCATTGAAGTATTGATTTCTAAGACGGTCGTTATTATAATCAATTTAAATAGATGGTTCATGGCAAAGTAGTCCAGTAATGAGGCAAAATTCTTGCGTGCCAAACCTGGCAACATGGTCATCTAACCGTACCCAAAGTTCATTATTTTTGCCACAATGTACAAGTCTCGTTATAAATCTGTGTAACAACTTACTACTAAATTATTCTTCTTTTCCTCTGAAAATAACTCCATAAATAAATCTGTTGACCCCAAAAAATGTCTCCAACAAATGCCGGACCCACCCACGTATACGTGAGCGAAAGTCCAACACGCTAAGAGATGTGAATGGTCTAAAATGGACAGATCAAGGGCGTGGGATTAGCTCAACGGCGTGGGACGAGAACGTTTCGAATCCGACGAGATGTTCGTAGACCGATTGTACAATAATTACCAATCGATGTTTGTAAATGTGTATCTAAATATGTATGAACTTGTTTATGTTGCAAGATAATAAGAAAGAGAGAGTTGAGTAAAGTATGGTTTCTTGTATTGATTCTTGCATTAGCCTCTGTATGGGGTACATGGGGGAGTATTTATAGTGTCACAAGTTAGATCATGACCTTTGGTTCGGGGTACACGTGGCCTCATCCGATTAATTTATATGTCAAATTGTAGGCATCAGCCGCACCTAGCCTGCTATACATTTATTGATTGTCAGAGTCGCCTCTACTAGTGACAAGACTTAACATTTACACTCATGACAAATGTCCTATCAATCATTCAAGTAAGATCTTTGTGCAAAGAATCTCTTGGGAGAAGTGTTTATGGAAGATGTTGCTTTATGATTTAGAGGCTGCTACCTTGGCTATAGAGCTTCGGCTAATAAGGCCTCGTCTACCTTCAAAGGGCCTCGGCATATGGGCTTTGGAAGCTCCTCAAGAGGCAATGATAGATGAGCCTCGGTATATATGGGCCTAGGCTTCTGTGGACCTCGATTTGTGGGCCTCGACTATGCAAATCACCTTGGCTTGAGTGCCACGTGGTTCGGCATGAGTTGGTTGTTGGCCCTAGAGGGTTTCCCAAGTGTGCAAACACGTAACAATAGTCCCCCAAGTTCAAGTATAGTCATTTATGTAATGCGAGAACTTTGATGAAGTAAAGCCAGCCAGTTAAGTTGAAAGAAATTTTTGTACCCCAAATAATAGTCCCCCCAAGTCCAAGTCTAGATATTAATATCATGGTTGGAGTTAGAAATGTGCTATTTTGGAAGAATGATGAAGCCAAGGTGGTTTGAGAAACCGAACCTGTGAGGCTTGTGGAGGCTAAATTATGATGAGGAAGTCGAGGTGGTTGAAAAATCGAACCTGCGAGGCTTGTGGAGGCTGAAATCTGATGAGGAAGCTGAGGTGGTTGAGAAATCGAACCTGCAAGGTTTGATTAATTCTGATGAGGAACCCGAGATGATTGAGAAACCGAACCTGCGAGGCTTGTGGAGGCTGAATTTTGATGAGGAAGCCGAGGTGGTTGAGAAACCAAACCTGTGAGGCTTGATGACTAAATTCTGATGAGGAAGCCAAGGTGGTTGGGAAACCGAACCTGCGAGGCTTGTGGAGGTTGAATTCTGAGGCTCATTGGTAATGATTGTTCCTTGGCAGTTGTGCCAATGATTTGATATTTTACGCATACTTTTGAGGAAAGGTGGCTAGACCGTTCAACTTTCAAGGCGTCTGCTGTCGTCGAATTAAAGTGGTAATTATGAGCACAGCTGGAGCTTCTAGAAGCAGACGCGTTTGGGGAGGTGCGTGGGTTTGAAAAATCGTTTGAATTCTACGCTCCGGATTTGATGTAGAATGAAGGGTCCAGATTCCTTAGGCTTTGATCAAATGGCTGGGATTCATCATGGCCCTTTATAAAAGGCGAGAGACCCCCATTTTCCTGGATTTTCAACCTTTGCAATCTAATTTCTTCTTCAAAAGCTCAAGTTTCTTGACATCCAAACAGTGTATCTTCTCGTTTTTCGGCATTACTCCGTTCGCGTAGTCATTTCCCATAGATATTTTCACATAAAATCCCTTGTATTTGAGTTCATCCTTTTATGATATGGAGTCTACCTTGGGTAGGAAATTAGTAACGGTTGCGTCATTCGACAAGGGGGCGAGTCATAGAGGGGACCCCAAGGTCAAGCAATATGCTATGATCGAGGAGCCAGTAGATTATAGTGAGGAGTGGGGGTGTCCAAAATACCTTCAATTATGACCTTGAAGAGGTTGGGAGAGATCAGGGAAAGGTACTGTGTACCTCATTATGTCGAAATGTTGGTGCTCGAGGCTCATAAACGCGCTTGCTATCCGAGGTCCGGATGTGTGGCAGTGAGTGCATACCTGTTTAAGACAGGTATGCGTCTTCCTTTACACCCTTTCTTTAGGGTGGTACTGAGGAACTTAATGTTTTCGCCGACCTAAGTTTTGCCAAATGGGTGGAGCCAGTTGGTTAGCTCGTACTTCCTGTGGAAGGAAGTGTCACTTGGAGAGGACATGCCTCTCCACGACTTCATGACCCTATTCCAGCCTAGGGTGATAGGTAAGGAGTTAAGGGGGTAGTATTACTTAACTCCTTGGAGGGCTCACGCACCATTTGTGGTGGGGCTGCCTTCTTCCATCAAGGGATGGAAGGAATCATAGTTCTGGTTGAGGGGTAGGTAGCAAGCAGTGGAGGGGGACACAGCCTTGTCTTACACAGTACCGACCTAGTATTACGAAGCTCGTGAGTCTCCCAGCCTAAGTAGTTTAATTCTGTATTCAAAAATTTCTTTTTCTAACTGTTGAGGCTTGCTATGCAGATAGTAATACGAGGTTCGAGTTGAGCAAGGACGAGTTTGAAGTGATAAAGAACATTTACAAGAGACCTCTGAAACTTCGGTACGTCAACCACCTCATCGATCAAAGCTGCTACTTCATTAACTTTGATTTGATGGCCTCCAAAGGTAAAAGGCTTGTATACTTGTGTATTTCTTGCTTTTTGTCTCGATGCTGATGTACTGACATGCTTTGTAGATAATTCAAGAGGAGGGAATACCCAGCTCCAGACATGGCCTCTATCCTTAGGGCCATATCCAATGTGACAGCGAGGCCCCTGAAGCCGGGATCAAGTGGTGCCAAAGAGGTTCTAGGAGGGTAGAGCACCTCTCCAAAGATAGCAATTCCAGGGATGCTGAGGAGGGGACTCTCCAGAGGCCGGAGAAGGCCAAAGAGCCTCAGGGAAAGGAGAAGGTCCCTAAGGAATAGAAGAAGAGGAAGCTGGTGCACGTCACTAGCTCATCTGGGAAGTTCGGGATCTCTGTATCCCATGAAGGAAAAGAAGACCCTCAGCCAAAGCTCTTGGAGGTTGCCTCAAAAGTGGTGAAGATTGAAATGGTATGGCTCACCGAGGCTGAGAAAAAGGCTGCAATAAGGGCAGCTGAGAAGGTGGAGGATAAAGTTGCTAAGCAGAGGCCCGCAAAAGTATAAGGGAAATCTTCGAACTTCCTTACCGGGAGGGAGGAGGTCCTGGCCCTGGCATTGGTGGAGGCTCTACCAGCCAAGATCCGAAGAGCTATTGAGAGCTTCTACAAATTCTGGACGGATAGGTGGCGGTTGCACGCCTCTTCCTGTGATACGATGGACTTGACAAAGGCCCTTGTGAGCCAAAGTGTGAGGACCTTTGGCCTCGTATTGGAGTGCAAGGAGGCCCTTACTGATTTTCAGACGAGGACCCAATCCTCGGAGAAGAAGGTGACTTTCCTCGCAAAAGGGTTAAAGAAGGCCAGGGCCGAGGCAGAGGAAGCGAGGGCCCAAAAAATCGAAGACGCGGCCAAGTTAGAGTCTGCTTTAGTTCAGATTGAGGCCTTGAAGAAGGAGGTCTATGAGTCCCAGTATGAGGTGGCTTCCCTTACCAAGAAAGTGGAGGTCTCCAATGACCACCAAAAGGTGACTGCTGAGGCCTTGGAGAAGGCTAATCTGGAGCTAGCTGGGACCCAAGACGCCTACAAGTTCTTGGAGGGCCAAATAAAGTGGCATGTGGATGAATTGGACAAGGCAAAGAAGGAGGCCAATGTGGCGAGGAAAGAGGCAGTCAAAGACTACATTGCTAACTTCCACAACACTGAGGAGTACAAGGGGTCCAGCATCTATTGGAGAAATTATGCTTATGCTAAAATGATGGAGAGGGCTGAGGAACTCTACCCAAATCAAAACCTGTCACAGCTGAGGTCGGAGTTTGTGGATGACGTGCCTCAGACCTCAACTGTTGAAGCGGTTGGGGATGAAGTAGCGGAGGTAGAAAAGGGAGTTCTAATGCTCAGGCTGTGAGGGCTTCTGCTGCTGAGGCACTTCCACCATCATTCGAGGCTTAGGATAGTTTACTTTTTAGTTAATTCCAATGTACTGGCCTCAAGTCCTCCTCTTGTAACTGATTGAAAATCTATATAATCTCTTTCATTCAATGTTGTTCTTCTTCCAAGTGCATTGGCCTCATTAAGTAATTGAACTTAAGATTGATTGAAGAATTAAATAACCTTGACTTGATATCCCAACTCCAATCACTTAAGCAAGTAAATTGTACTTAAGCCACACGAAACATGACTGATATTGGACTTAAGCCAGTAAATTGTACTTAAGCTTAATAACTTTAACCTAAATAGATCCTAAGACTGGACTGTCTTTTAGCTGAACTGAGAACGTCGCTAGGTTTGATTGAAAAGGTAGTTGCGTGAAGCTCGTAGTGGTTGAGCCCTGTGAATCAATGGGTAAAGAAGTTTGATCCTCGTTGAGGCTTCTCCCCTTGGCTTATTGCCTCGCCAAAGGGAGACAAGTTGCGTGAGCCTCGGAGTTCAAGCGAGATGGCCCAGAGATGGGACAGGAACCTCTCCTCCGAGGTGACGATGCTTCCCAACATGGTGGCTGGTGCACCCATGTTGAGGCTTCTCCTAGTGGCGTTCAGCCTAGTCAAAGGGAAGCAAGTGGCGTGCACCTCCGAGTTCAAGCTAGGTGGCCCAGAGATGGGACGTTGACCTCTCCTCCGAGGTGACGATGCTTCCCAACATGGTGGATGGTTTAGCCATGTTGAGGCTTCTCCCAATGGCGTTCAACCTTACCAAAGGAAGGCAAGTGGCATACGCCTCGAACTTCAAGCGAGGTGTCCCAAAGATGGGACGCTAACCTCTCCTCCAAGGTGACGACGCTTTCCAAATGGTGGTTGGTTCATCCATGTTGACGCTTCTCCCAGTGACGTTCAGCCTCACCAAAAGGAGGCAAGTGACGTGCGCCTCGGAGTTCAAGCAAGGTGGCCCAGAGATGGGACACTAACCTCTCCTCCGAAGTAACGACACTTCCCAACATGGTGGATGGTTCATCCATGTTGAGGCTTCTCCCAATGGCATTCAGCCTCGCCAAAGGGAGACAAATGACATGCGCCTCGGAGTTTAAGCGAGGTGGCCCAAAGATAGGACGCTAACCTCTCCTCCAAGGTGACGGCGCTTCCCAACATGGTGGATAGTTCATCCATGTTGAGGCTTCTTCCAATGGTGTTCAGCCTCGCCAAAGGGAGGCAAGTGGCGTGTGCCTCGGAGTTCAAGCGAGGTGGCCCAAAGATGGGACACTGACCTCTCCTCCGAGGTGACGATGTAGTGCGACACTTGAATTCAATCATGGAGAGTTTTATTGAATCATGGAAATGTTACATGAGCTAGGAAAGATCGTTCGGCGGGGTAGTACATTCATTGATAATAGATTCGGAGGTGCTCAATGTTCCATGGACGAGGTTGTGCCTTGCCATCCATTTCTTTAATCCAGTATGTCCCAAGTCAGATCTCCCCCTTGATTCTATACGGGCCTTCCCAATTTAGACCCAAGGTACTGATGCCTGGTTCCTTGGAGTAGAGGAAGACTCTCCTAAGGATCAAGTCGTTGATTCGAAATGACCTCTTCTTCACATTTGAGTTGAAGTACTTCGTCATCTTTCTTTGATATGTGGTGAGCTTCAACTGGGCATCATCTCTTTTTTCCTCAATGAAGCCGAGGTCGCACCTTCGAAGCTCGTCGTTTGTTATTTCATTGTACATGTCGTGGAGATGGAAGTTCGACCTTGATGGGGCTCATCGCCTCAGTTCCATATGCCATGAGGAAAGGTGTTTCCCCTGTGGGAGTTCTCGTAGTGGTTCAAATTACCCAAAGTACTTGTGGGACCTCATCCACCCAGACCCCTTTTGACACATCAAACTTTCTTTTCGAGACGTGTTTCATACTCTTGTTCACAGCCTCAATCTAGCCATTTGCTTGTGGGTGGTGAAGTGTGGAG
This sequence comes from Olea europaea var. sylvestris, assembly GCF_002742605.1. Taxonomy (NCBI): domain Eukaryota; kingdom Viridiplantae; phylum Streptophyta; class Magnoliopsida; order Lamiales; family Oleaceae; genus Olea; species Olea europaea. Next base: position 175,732 of record NW_019233203.1, on the reverse strand, counting down.
AAGTGCTTCTTGATGCCAAGTTCTTCACACAAACTTCTGACCTTCTTGTTATCGAACTGTTTACCATTGTCTGAGATGATTGAGTAGGAAATCCCGAACCGACATATAATGTTCTTCCACAAGAACTTGGAAGTGTTTGCTTCCTTGATTTTTGTTAGTGGTTCAGCCTCAACCCATTTCGTAAAGTAATCAATGGCCACAATTGCAAAGCTTGCGCCTCCTCTACCTTTTGGTAGAGGACCTATGAGGTCCACACCCCACTTCGAGAAGGGTCAGGGGCTGGAGACCATGGTCAAATCTTGCAATGGTTGTCTTTGGATAGGAGAGAATCATTGGCATTTGTCACATTTTTGTACAAACTGGAGGGTGTCCTTTTTCAAGGTAGGCCATTAGTACCCCTGTCTCAGTATTTTTCGCGCCAAAGATAAACCTCCAGAGTGGTTGCTGCGAACACTCTCGTGGACTTCCCTTAAGATGTAGGTAGCCTCTTCTCCTCCCATGCATCGAAGGAGTGGAGGGGAAAAAATCCTCTTGTAGACTACATTATCAATGAAGAGGAAATGAGCTGACCTCTTCCTTAGCTTTTAAGCTTCATGCTTATTAGTGGAAAGTACCTAGTCCTTTAGATAGGCTACGATGGGCTGCATCCAGATAGGAGTCCCATCCACCCACATCACATTGGGGGTCTCGGTTGATGGTATGATGAGGTGCTCTATTGGGACTATTGTGAGTAGCTCGGAGTCCTTTCTAGTTACAAATTTGGAGAGTACATCCGCATGTGTATTTTCAACGCGAGGGATCTAAATCAATTCAAACTTTTCAAAGAATGGGATAAGGTTCATCACCATTTTTAGGTAGGAAGCCATGGTTTTGTCTCTAGCTGAGAAGTTCTCGTTCACCTGGCTAATGACTAGCTAGGAGTCACTATTGATAAGTGGCCTCTTAACTTGCATTTCTCTGGCTAATCCGAGGCCCGCAAGAAGCGCCTTGTATTCTGCCACATCGTTGGTGGCCTTGAACCCAAACCTCATAGCTGAGTTTAACTTGTGACCTTCTCGGCTGATGAGGACAACTCCGGTACCTGAGCTAGTATTCCCAGTCGATCCATCCACGAATACGTTCCACATAGGGGGCTCGACATGTTCCATGATTTCATCCACCTTGGGTAAATTGACAAATTCTATCACATCAGCCAAGGCTTGGTCCTCGATGGCCACCCTAGCCTTGAACACGAGGTCAAATTCACTTAGCTCCACCGCCCATTTCAATAATCTTCTTGAGGCATCGGGCTTTTGAAGTACCTACCTCAGGGAAAAGTTTGTTAGCACATGTATGGGGTGGGCTTGGAAATAGGGCCTCCATTTTCGGGAAGTCGTGATCAAGGCCAAAGCGAGCTTCTCCATATCGGGGTAACGGATTTTCGACACTAGTAGTTCTTTACTTGTATGGTATACGAGGAGTTAGGTGGTCCCCTCTTTTCGGATTAGAACTACATTGATGGCCTCATTGGAGACGGCCAAATACAGCTAAAGAATCTCATCGAGCTTCGATTTAGAGAGAAGGGGGGCCTGCCCTAGGTGCCTTTCCAGGCCCTGGAAGGCCTCTTCACATTCTTCGGTCCATTGGAACTTCTTCTGAGCTTTCAACACTTTGAGAAATGGGAGGCATTTGTCTATAGCTTTGGAGAAGAAGCAACTAAGTACGGCCACTCGCCCAGTCAAGCTTTGTGCCTCCTTTGGCTTTTGGGGGATCTCATCTTGCATAGAGCCTCAATCATCTCAGGATTGGCTTCAATTCCACATTCATTGACCATGTATCCTAAGAATTTTCTGGAGGCAACCCCGAAAGCGCACTTGAGAGGGTTGAGCCTCATCCTATACCTTTTCAAGATTTGGAAGGTGTTGTTGAGGTGCGTTATGTGGTCGCCAGCTTCCAAACTTTTCATAAGCATCTCATCTATGTAGACCTCCATTGTCTTGCCAATGAAATCCACAAACATTTTGTTGACGAGCCTTTGATATGTGGCCCCAGCATTTTTCAACCCGAAGGGCATCATCTTATAGCAGTAAAGGCCTCTGTCTGTGATAAAAGAGGTATGTTCCTCATCAGTCGGGTGCATGGAAATTTGGTTGTAGCCAGTATGCATCCATGAAGCTCAACAACTCATGCCTAGCCATGGAGTCTACCAGTTGGTCCATCTTTGGGAGTCGAAAGCTGTCCTTCTGGCAAGCTTTGTTGAGGTTAGTGAAATCAATGCATACCCTCCATTATCCATTGTGTTTCTTCACTAAAATCGGGTTGGAGACCCACCTCGGATAGGTGGCCTCCCTAATAAAGCCATTTCAGATGAGCTTCTGAACTTCTTCCTTCAGGGCCTCATACTTCTCAGGGTTGAGGGCTCTTCTCTTTTGTCTGTGCGGGGCAACCTTAGGATCAATTTTCAAGTGGTTGCAACTGACGTTGGGGTCTGCTTACGATTTCCTCATGCCTCCAAGCAAAGACATCAAGGTTCCTACTTAGGAAATCCTTGATCTTTTCTTTCAAAATGTTGGACAAGCCTTTGCCCACTTTCAACAATTTGGATGGGTCTCGGGGGTCCATCAAGAAGCTCTCAAGTTCCTCAATTGGAGATGCTTGAGGTTCGTGTTCAATTATGCTGGGGTCAATCTCATCGATGACCAATACTTCCAGAATGGGTGGTGTGTTGATCATTTCCACATCTTTCGGTTCGGAGGGAGCATCACCTGGGATATCAGACATGACTATGTCAACGATAATCACATGGATGTCCCGAGGCTCTACCTTTCTAATGGAGCTTAGATAAACTTTCCCGAGCCTCTTTGGTCGCCTCTCACTGTTCCCACCCTATTTTTTGTTAGGAATTTCATGCATAGGTGGTGGCTAGAGGTGACGGCTCCTAATTCCTTTAGAGCTGGCCTACCCAATACTCCGTCGTAGGCCGATTGACTGTCAACAACGAGGAACTCCATGAAGTTCATTGTAGTTTGGGGAGGCTCCCCCATCTCCACTACAAAGGGCGATCTTTCCTCTCGAAGTGATACTATCTCCGGTAAATCCGTACAAGGGAGTGGAGGTTGGCGTCAACTCATGGTTTAGTATCATCTTGTCGAAGGTGCACTCGAATAGAATGTTGACAGAGCTACCGTTGTCAATTAACATTCATTTGAGCCCATTTCGGACTATGACCTCTCTCACCACAAGTGCATCGCAGTGAGGGTAGTGAACTCTTTCAGTGTCCTCCTGGGTGAAGACAATAGGTGGAACTTGATTCCTACGGAAGTTGTGGTCTAAAATATAGCTGGTCAGTGGGGGTGCTTAGCCTCACGGGGATAATTTCTTTTACCATTCCACATTTCGTCGCCCACATATGGACCTCCAAATATGGTATCCACTTCGTGGATAGGGGCCTCATCCTGAGTTTGCCATTTCTTTGGTGTCTGCGTCCTTTCCTGGGCCTCTCTACATCGTGCTCCCTTTGTCGCGAGGAAACATCCCTTTGACGAAGAGCTGCCTCTTTGTTATACCTAGGTGGGGGCCTGTTCACCTGGGGTGATTCATTTCTATCCCTGGGGGTTCTTGCCGGGTACGATGAGCATAGTCTCAACAATTTGCTATGTTGTGGCCATAGGACCGGTGGTATATGCAGTATCCAAGGAGGTACCTATTTTTAGGTCTCGAACCCCGGCCTCGACCTCTCTCCCTACGGGATCCTTGCAGAGTTTCCATCTACTGGGTGTCAGTGACTGGGTTGATATCTTCATATGCTAAGGTAGGAACTGCGTTTAGAGTGGTGGTGGCAAGTGCTTGCGCAGAACTCTCATTACTAGCTTGGTTCATTTGGTAATCCATCAAGTGGGGGAGCTCGACCCTCTAGCACGCTGTCTTTATAGAGGTAGGAGGTCTCTACTTGCCCTATTTCTATGCTCAATCAATTCTTCATTGATGATCTTCCATCTCATCATCTCGAGTAGGGCGTCATAGGTGGTGGGGTTTTGATTTTGCACGTCCCTCCAAAACAGGGCGTTCATGTTCAGACCTCCTCTCAGTGCAGGTAACGCCTCACGGTCGATGACTTGCACATAGTACATCATTTCATCAGTGAAGTGTGATAGGAAGCTCTTCAGGGACTCTCCATGTACCTATCGCATATCTTGGAGACGTTGGATAAGAGTCTCTCCCTCTTTGCTCACAGCGAACCTCTTCAAAAAGGTAGTCTTAAATTTGGGCCAACTTCTTATGCTCCGAGGTGGTAATCTACTATACCAAATTTTAGCTGCTCCGCTAAGTGTTAAGTGGAAAGCTCTGTATCTCATAGCCATGTTCTGGTTAGCAATGTCCCTCATGTTAGTTTCTATGGCGGTCATTTCTCTTGATAGTCAGGCTGTCACTCGCATTCCACCTCTTCTATGGTGGTGGTGGAGTCGGTGTCGAGCTTCTGGGGCAGCTGCTGGAGGGGGCACACTTGTGTTTTCTCTTACCCTCCTGAGGGTGTATCTTCGTTTGAACTCATTTTCTTTGTTTGACCTTCAAATTTTTGCTAAGTTGTGGGGCTTCCTCTTGTTCTTTTTCAAGAACAAATCCTTTTTCAAGGCGGATGCCCAAATGTTCCTTTTCAATAATCTTTCACCACAAGGTTGTTTGTGGTTATTGTATGGATTCCCACAAATGGTGCCAATCAGTTGGCCCCAAAAAATGTTGCCAACAGATGCCGGACCCATCCGCGTACACGTGAGTGAAAGTCCAACACGCTAAGACACGTGGATGGTCTAGAACAGACAGATCAAGGGCCTGGGAGTAGCTCAACGGTGCGGGACGAGAACGTTCGAAATTCGACGGGATGTTCGTAGACCGATTGTACAATAATTACCAATCGATGTTTGTAAATGTGTGTCTAAATATGTATGAACTCGTTTGTGTTACAAGATAATAAGAAAGAGAGAGTTGAGTAAAGTATGGTTTCTTGTATTGATTTTTGCATTAGCCTCTGTATGGGGTACATGGAGGAGTATTTATAATGTCACAAGTTAGATCGTGACCTTTGGTTCAGGTTACACGTGGCCTCATCCAGTTAATTTATATGTCAAATTGTAGGCATTAGCCGTACCTAGCCTGCTATACATATATTAATTGGCAGAGCTGCCTCTACTAGTGACAAGACTTAACATTTGCACTCATGGCAAACGTCCTATCAATCATTCAAGTAAGATCTTTGTACAGAGGATCTCTTGGGAGAAGTGTCTATGGAAGATGATGCTTTGTGATTCGGAGGCTGTTACCTCGGCTACAGAGCTTCGGCCAACAGGGCCTCGTCCACCTTCAAAGTGCCTCGGCATATGGGTTTCGGAAGCTCCTCAAGAGGTAATGATAGATGGGCCTTAGTATATATGAGCCTAGGCTTCTATGGACCTCAGTGTGTGGACCTCAGCTATGTAAATCACCTCGATTTGAGTGCCACGTGGTTCGGCATAAGTTGACTGTAGGCCCCAGTGGGTTTCCCAAGTGTGCAAACACGTAACAAAATCCATAAAAATTACTACACATCAAAGAACATTGTTGATTTGCATCTATGAATTGTACAAAATCTTTAAGACATTCACGATTTGGTTACTGAATGATGGTAGCAGAAAACCATTGGTCTGGAGAAAGAACATATTCTAAAGACATTTGCATAAATTATACAACAAATAATATTTTCAAACAAATATAATAATTGTTTTTTTACACATCTTGTATACAAAAAATAAGAAAAGTGTAAAATTGTTCAAAAATTAATATTTTCAAGCAAATATAATATTTTTTTACATATCTTGTATACTAAAACAAACTAAAATTTACTAAAACAAACTAAAATTAAGTGTAAAATTGTTCAAAAATTAATATTTTCAAACAAATCTAATATTTTTGTTTACACATATACAAAACATATTGCATATATTTTCATTCTCCACCAATTAGATCACATGCATTACACAAATCATAAGGCCTTTTTCACAGCTTATAACATGGCTTTGGGTCTAGGTGGGAAATATTTGGGTAAGTAACTCAAAAGCCATTGAAACTAGTGGAGCATGTTTGATGGTAACTTTATATAGCTCCAGGTTAAAGTAGCAAATTTTTACTTTTACTTTTTTAGTGGGTCATCTCGGCTCGAGCTGACTCCCCAAAAATGGGTCTTGACTTGGTGCCTACAAGTCTCAACCCAGATCGACTCGGTGTTTTTCGAGCTGTTTAGCCCGAGTCGACGAACCCGATTGCCATCCCTATATGGAGGTACGGACGAACAACGGCGCAAGTTAATGAAAATCAGTCGTTTTAAGACTAACAAGGCATTTCAATTAATATTTGAAAGAACCAATCAAAGAGATAGGCCAATTGAGTTTGAAAGAGAGGATGAAGAAGCCGATCCATTTGGTTTGGATCAATTTTTAACGGAGGTGAAATGGGCTAGCCACTTTCTCCAATTCAGGTTTAGTAAAATGAAATCAGGTCATCTCTCCATCCTTCTCCAATGGTTTGTGCATGTCCACTACCACCTCCAAGATGGGTAGAGGTCGAGATTGGATCATAGATGCATACGATACATGCATCCCCACCACCCTGTGAGGCGGCTTTAGTCGAGGCGCTGCTGCCATGCGACTGTCCAATATTCATTAGGTAGGGTTCTTTCCTGAGAAGGTTTTTTTTCAATAGGAAGGGTATTAATTAGTATTTATTTAATCACATAATTATAAGATTCATACTCTTAGGTCACAAAAGAGAAAGCAAATGACACCATTCAAAGAAAATGTTTAACTAGCTTGTATATCAGATGATTCCATCAAACACACCGTATTGAAATCATCGTCTTTCGCCAATCTAATAAATATGCCCATGTTACTGACTTGACACACTACTTTCAATCCCCATCTAGCCTTGATAAATAGGCAGATCTGATCTAAGGATGGTTTAATTTTTAAGAATATCAAATCAATGGAGAAGCATACTTCAACTTTTCCCTTCGCCTCCTCTCATTTTTAATACTTTGTCTACCCAAGCTCGATCCTGAGCTCGTTCAGCTTGTCAAGTATGTTCAAGCCATTAAGGGTCAATCCTCAAGCGATGCTCAAAGCTTGAGAATCTTGACAACCTTGACCCCTTTGTGGTGCTCGACCTTCTTTTCGTGTTTATTCACGATTGGCAAGAATAATGAGTGCTCAGCATATTTCTCTAATGAGCTAGGTGGAATGTCGTCACCATCGTGGTCAAGATCTACATGTGCCTCCTACTGCTACTACTACCATACATTACATTTTTCAAAAGAAATTAATAAATTAGATACTCAGACTCTTACCTTCCATTACATTGCAGTCAAGGGCAAAGCCTTGTGAAGTCCACCCGCACTGAACTTCTGGGCCTAACCCCAAAGGCCCAACAATTTTTGAAATCACATAGACATGTAACGTTATTAGAGAACCAGTCCTCATTCAACGTGTGAAGTGTGGCTTTTGATTTTTTCTCTGTAGAAGCATTAATGGTGCCAAGAGGCAGAATCTGAAAAAAAAATTCTCTTTTTTCTTAGATTTTTTGGGCCCAATTGTTTCTTGTCTTTTATATATACTTCAACTTTTCCCTTTGTCTTAATCTTTTCTCTACCCAAACTTGGCCCTGAGACTTTTCCTTATGCCTCTTCTCAAGCTTTGATATTTAGCACCAATTAACGAGAATGGATGTGGCTATTGACGCCATATGGTTTCTCGAAAAATATTATAAAGAAGATAGTAAAAGAACTTCTCAACGTACACATTGAAATTATTTGTACTTTTTTTTTATTTTCCTGTTATTTTCATTGACATCAAGATGGCTAGGGAGTTCTGTGGCTAGGGAGTTCGGGGTTATGCATGTGTGCAACCTAAGAGCACCCGAGCTTACTGAGACCATAGTAGATGCTTGGGGCAGTTCCAAAACTGGTTATCTTACTGTTCATCTCATTTATCCCACTTTTCACTCAATTAATTTTGGCACCCCAAGCCAAAACGATTTAAATAGATTTTTTGAAATATCAATCTCCACACAAATATGAGCCCCATCAGTACGTGTTGCATAGGCCGTGAAATTATCTTGTTTTAGAAAACGATCGAAGTCGATTCACTATCATTATCGAAATCTTGTGACCAAATCAGTATCCCACATGGAACGCCCTCTGATTACACATCTCGTTTTAGAAAATGATCGAAGTTGATTCATTACATTGTATTCATTTAACATTAATCTAAACTATAATATACAGTATATATTATGATTTTGGAGGCAATATGTATGGAAGAGACACGCTAAATTGTTTATTATTTACTACAATATTGAATTTTCGTTTTAATTTCATTTTATATATTCATTACTAATTTAGCCTAATGTAAAAAAATTTGTATATAGGCCAAATTGTAGACTTTTTATCCTCAAATCATAGAATGCTTTGTTCTAAAATATCCATTAGAATCAGTTGAATTAGACAGAATGAGTATATACAAACGGAAGATTGTAGTGACCTCTATTACAATCAATATTTTTTACATCCTCGTACATCTAGATCGTAATTGTGATATAAAGAATAATTTAAATACACATGCTCAATGCTGCTGAGAAGGATTACTATGTAATAAGTTAGTTTTTAGTCAATTGAAATTATTTATTCCTCTTTTTTTTCTATTCATACATATATTGGTATAATATAAAAAGAAAGAGTAATTATATGGTGAGAAAGAACAGAAAAAGTAGAATGCTCTTTGATTAATATTTTGTAGGTATAGACACATACTTCTCATTTTTTTTTTCAATGATCAATTCTCCTTACTCATTGTACTCTTATTTTTGTTGCTAGAAAGATCTGAAAATTCCATCTTCTTGTCTTTGAAATTTGGGATTAATATTGTTTCGAATAAAGTAAATGAAAGACAGAAAATAGAAATGCCTTCATTAGTGTTGACAATTGTGAAATTACATCTATCCTGCTATCTCACCATCCAACCATATAAAAGACAAAGTGAATAACTAAAGCATAAATGATGTAAGGATCATTTCTACATACATCATTTGTCAACAACAATGTGCTTAGCAGTTTTCAAATAATTACATTAACAAACAAAATGAAGCCAGGAATAATTTCATAGCAAAAATAATAAAATAAACACTTCAATTATTATTGAATCAATCTTCTTCTTTTTTTTGGGAACCAAAAGATTTGTGCTAGACACATCTAAACTGTTGATTTCATCGTACGAACCATTCAAATTTGAAGCTTCATATGAAGACCGGAAAATGGCTCTCTTTGCTGGAGGTGATATATTCTCTTAAGAGGAGAGTGTGTATATGTACTTTTCCCACTTGCTATACCGCTACCTTGAATATCAACACTTGCTTGTCTTTTTTCTCCTAGACTTGTCTGGTCTAAATCTGTCACAAAGATGATGTCAAATTTATAACTTGATGAATTAGGCTCAGTTTGGAATGCTTTCAAGTAGAATGCTCGTTGAGTATTCTGCATTTTTTTAACGACTGTTTCAAAGTATGTTTGTGAATCGTGTATGTTAATGATGTATTCTATTAATATTGTTTGAGCAACATGTTTATGAAGCGGCAAAATGTTGAAGTTACATAAAATTCTTATAAAATTGGTTTGCTCCATCAGAGAATGTGCACTTGTAAATAACAGTTTCTCCACTACTTTACCAATTGCACTTGCACTAAGTGGGCCTGTGATAGCTAACAGCTACACATATGCTCTAGCCCTAAAATATATTTGGTACACACTAAGAAAATAATCAAGATAATTAAAGAAGGTATGTATATCCATTTAATAAAGTAAAATATACCAAGGAATAGATTTAGAGTTTGGATTATTGCAAAAAATACAAAGATAAGTTTCTCCAAAATCAGCATTCGATTGTCTATAACAATTGTTGCAAGCTATGTATCAAGACTTGTTATCAATTTTATCTATAATTGCTATGCCATTTACCTAATAAAACTTTCGATATGTCAAGAACAAAAACAGAGGAAAAATAAGGAATATGAATGTACAACTTTTTATATGTATAAAACTTGCCATAAACACCATTACCACTAAGAGGCATCCTTGAAGATTTATAAATATGAGTGAATTTATTTCGCACGGGTGGAGAAAGATTTGTAGCGCTTCTTTCCATGTATGATTTTTTTAATACTAAATCATTTATTTTGATTGAATTTTCTTTGACCCTTAGTAAATAATGTAGTAAATAAGGTTAAGTAAGATCAAGACATTTAGAATAAAATTGGTAATATGTGGATAGAGATGTAGGAAATAGGAAAGAACAATAATAAAATAAAATTAATTTATTCGACATACCATTTTGTCATTTCTTTTACTTCTATAAAAGGTGTATTTATGAACAACGTGCTACGGATTTTTGTAGACAATTTCAAACCTTTATATATGTGTAAAGTATCACATATATTGTATGCTGATGTAACGAAAAACATACCAGCAACTAAACACATACCAAAGAAAGATGTAACTTTGAGATGTGTTACAAAGATGACTGATTTTTTTCTCAATGTTGTCCACTATTAGTACATATTTTCTATCAACAAAGGAATCCCAAAGTGTAAGCATCATTGTTTTGAAATTTTTGTCCAGAAGTAGTACATCTTGTACCCAAGTATATTTTAAAATTTAAATTTTAAAATGACTCTCTGCTTACTTTTCTAAATATAACTACTAAGTAATTCAATTATAACTACTAAATGATTCAAGATAACGTATCATCAAATAATAGATCATGAAATAACAAATATGTATTTCTTACTTATATCAGCATCTGTATCCATATACTATTCCGCTTCATGAAAAAATGTCGGCTGATATGTTGACAAAACAAATTTCAGATTATCTTCATTCAGTTCAACAAGACAAGTTTCTTGGGATATAGTCCAGTGATGAGATCCTATCGAATATTTGTAGTTTACCGTATTGTTCTTCATATAAGCTTTTGAAATTGCATACGTTTTACCTAGAACAAGTTGATCTTCAAAGGCACTGATTTTAGAATCATATAAGCTAGATTGGATAGTATTTCCCTGAAAATGAGGAGGAATTTCATAAATGTTGGTATATCTTAATTATTATTATTATTAGTTATTAGATTATAAAATAATAAAAAGAGGAAAGAATATATGAAAATGCAATGAGAAGTCTTAATAGTTTTGAGGTTTTCACTCATTTTTCTGGTTATTCAATTTTTTATATTTAGAAGCTAAATTGTATTGCTTTTACTCTATCTGTTCTTGACCTGAGGAAAACTGTGCAAAAACAGGGCTAAACTTAGAAAACAAAGCTAATGAAGAATAAGAGTTATCTGAGTATCCATCAACACCAGATGTTGATGCCTTCCATTTACCTGCTTCGAAGGTTTTGGTGATTATTTTTCTACTATAATGACCTTTGCTTTCCACTTCTCATTGTTTGAGACAATTTCTAGTATTAGTTTGTATTCTTCTTCCATTCTAAAATAATATGTCAAGTGCAATTGGAGTAGAAGATTTATGAGCTGAAAGAAAGATCACTCTTATGTGCAAGGCAAGAAATGAAATGGTTTAATAGATATATATATAGTCAAAGTTTGAAAGAAAAAAATAGATAAAATCGGTGAAGTATGGCCAAGTAAATAAGTTGATTGTTGAAATTTCTCAGTATATAAGTACATTCTAGAGTCATGTATAGGAATAAATTAGTATTGATATGGTGAAATATGCAAGCAATAATCGGTATGGCAAACAACTGTACAAGAAAGCAGGCGATCGTGACAAGAAAAATGTGTAGATTGATGACCGAAGAATTTCTTAACTATACACTCTACAGGAAAAAAAATATATGTACAGAATTTGACTAGTATTGGTATAGTATCCTGAAGTCTGCAAGAAAAATAAGAGGTATGGCAAGCAACTCATTCATACTTTTACTAAGACTATAAACAATTAATAATTTAAATAACAGGAAACAATTACCAATTAGCATCAATGCAAAAAAAAAATAAAAAAATAGAGCAACTCCACACCATGCGGAGATTTTTTTTTTCTTTATTCGTTTTTTTTTCCCCTTTTTATTCTCTATGTTTTCTTTAGCTTCAAATTATTTGGTTTTTTTTATTTTTTTAGTTTATCATATTTGATATAATATATAGAAAAAATTTTCGCAGAAGCCCCAAACTTTTGAAATATTAGCAGACTTTTTCCAAACCTTTGATTTGTTGCAGTCGTCACCCATAACTTTTGATTTGTTGCAGCCATCACCTCTAACATATCCAAACGTTGCAGGTGAAGACCTTTTGGACGGTTTCCATCCACAATTTTGTTTGTTGATCAAAAAATTTAACTTTAACCATATTTTTAATATTTTAAAAAAGCTAAAATAGTAAATTTTTATTTATCACTTTAAATAATAATTAAATTAAAAAATAAAAAAAATACAATCCTAACCCCATCCCACCTCACCCCCACTCCATACCACCTCACCTCATCCCCACTCCTTACTCAAATCCAAATTCCAAAAACGATGCTTCAGTTGCCGACAACACTACTGGAGCATCTACAAGTTCGACGGATGATTCATTTTCAACCAAACCAATTTTAAAAGCCTTAGAAGACTCTGCTAGTCTCTTGGAGTCAGACCCAGAAAATGCAGTGAAATCATTGATTCAACTCAAAGGTTCGATCTCCCAACACAACGATACAATAGAGTGAGTATCGTACTATTTCAAATTTCGAGTATTCCGGGGCAAGCCCTGGGAGATTCTTCTGCAGCGGTGCTTTTGGCTACTGTGAATCAGTTGCATGACTTTGCTAAGCTACTGGATTTGAATCTTGAGTTTGAACCCATTTTGATCCTAGTGCAAGAGCTTAACGAGTCGAGTATCCGATACGGATGAGGTCCTTGTTGTGAATTTCATGCTTCAATTATACAGCCTACTTGATGAGAGTAAGAGAACTGAATGTGTTGAAGTAGCTTTAAAGCTTGGAATTTAGGTTTGAGTTGGGGTGAGGGTGAGGGTGAGGGTGAGGTGAGGTGGAGTGGGGTGGCGTGGGGTGGGAGGAAGAAGAAGAAGACTGGGCTACAAAATTTTCAGAATTGGATCCAAGATCGGGCTACAAAATTTCAAACCGAGCTGCTATGCGGGAAAAAGAATTTTACACATAAAAATTCGTTCTTTTTTAAAAAAAAAATTGAAAAATACCTTTGGACCTTAGTTGGGGGGATTACAGCCCTGCCTAGCCCCTCTAAATCCGTCTTTGAATTATTCTGTACGGCCAGGTTAGTGCCCCTGGTAATCTAGCATGCTTCAATTTATATATGATCCCTCGCTCTTGTATATTTGTTGATGACATCGAAACTTGAGAAGCTAACTTAACCTTAAAAATATTATTAATTTGAGGATATTTAATTGTTTAGAAAAATTTGTTCGCTTGTTTCGTAGACAATTTTTACCAATAACACAAATTGTTCCACCAAGAAAAATTTATTGCTGGCTAATATGCAAAAATAAATAAATAAATAAATAAATTACCCATATAAAAGTTTCTTAATTTTTTTGTAAATTAACATTTGGGCCGCAGGCCATAGAGCCGCCCCCAAATAGGATCATAGAGTTCCTATAAGACCTATCCTGAGCTAAACAAAATGAAAAAGAGTTTTCAATGAGATGGGAAAATGAAAAGAATTAGTCCCACACGAAGCTTGTGCAAGCCACTGATTACTGTATGAGCTGATGACCTCAATTCTTAAGACTTTTTTGCAGTGTCGTTCAAGAACTGATACGACTTTCTACTTTCAGTTAGTGGTATCATTATTTCATTTAGAGGTGTAAACTTGACATTGCCAAGTCTACTAGCTTTTGGTTTATTCTTAGCCTGCGTGAAGCCTCTAAAGCAATGTTTTAAAAATCGGACCGATCATTGACCTTGAAAAGAGGAAAGGTCAAGGGTCAGAAGGTCGAATCGATGTTTTATATACATATATAAAGAAAAGAATGAAAAGTAAATATTTATATCAAATCACAAAATCAATCAATTACAATCAACTAACTCTTGTGCTACTCAATCCAATTATATAATTTAAGATAAATAAATCAACAAAGTAAACAATAATTTCAATAACTGAATAACATGAAAATTTAAATAGCTGAAATTTAAAAGTTTCACATCAATTATCACCTCAACTTAGAAGTAAAGAAAAATAAATATTTTTAAACACTAAAATAAGATTAGATAATAGTAAATACTTCTAATTAATGTTAAAAGAATTTTAAATTTTTTAATAATTATGGCTAGTAAAAAAAACGATTAATTAACTCAATGAAATAATTAACTATAAAATATATAAGAATAGTAATGTAATAGATCCCACATTGAAATCCACTACATATACACACAAGTGATCCACAGCAAAAGGAATTGATCCCACATCGGAATCCTTTTACTAAAGCACTAGAATGTAGGGGTGGGCGTGGGGTGGGTCAGGTCGGGTCGGCTTTCGCCCCAACCCAAACCCAACCCACCGTGCTTGGGTTGATCTAAAACCAAACTAACCCAACCCATGTAAATGTTTCAACCCAACCCAACCCAATCAAGTTTCGGTTGGGTTGGGTTGGGTTGGTCGATTTGGGAAAAACTTGATTCACTTAAATTAAAGAGTTGCCATCCATTGTAAATTATGCAGGCATTGCCATCGATTAAATCAGAAGAGATGCCAAAAGTGGTTTTGATTACTAGTTTCAAAATCAACTTAACATATGATCAAGTCCAATCATAAATAATACTTCATCCTACATATTAAGTAAACACATTTTATCTCACAGCAAATGGAACATTTCATCAGTTATACAATAATCTACAGCACAAGAAGGGGGATTACTTACATTTTTTGTCCTCCAAAAGATTGATTCTCTCTAGACAATCAGTTTCAACACAACATCTATGTAACCAAGTGAACCTTTGACCTAAACAAAACAAAGAATACTACAACAAATAAATAAAATAAATAGAAAACATAGAATTGAAACAGCATTCAAACTGCTTGAATTATAAGATTTTCACCTCTTCTACATTTCCTTAATTTTCAAACAAATTGAACTCTGTTTTAGCATAGCAAGAGACCACTACACAATTGTAATTTCCTACCACTTAAAAGGAGAAAACTCTTGAAGTAACAACAAGCCAGAAAATTCAACCGAACCTTGAAGAAACTCTTGAAGTCTAGAGTCAATTTCAGATCCAAAAAATGCATAAGCAGGGCTGAAAGATGAGGATGGCCTTGCAGTAAGCAACCCAAGATAGAGTCTCAAATGGGGTGCACCATGTAGGAGAAAAGAAAGCCGAAACATCTTTGCGAGTGAGACACCTTCATTTCTCCACATTGTCTTTGAAGTTTTGCTTGATTTTCATGAGTTGTTTCATTTTTGCATCATTTTGTAGCATGTGAATCTAGCATTTGAGAGGAGATTGAGAGAAAATTGGGGGGACAGAGAGATTAGGGCTTCATATTGCGGTTGGCAGTGAAGAAGAGAAATTGAAGAGTGAAAATTTTCAGAGCTTTTTTCATTTATATCATTTTCCTTTTTCTTTTTTATTTATGTAATCGGGTCAGGTCAGGTTTCGTTGGTTAAATCACAACCCGACCCGACTACACAACCCAAAACCCACCTAAAAATAGCAAAAAACTAACCCAAATCTGTCGGGTCGGGCAGTTTTCGTGGGTTGGATTGGGTTTTGCCCACCTCTACTAGAATGGTATCCTATAAATAGATGGGCCAACAAATGCATGTGTGATTTTTTCTAGGCCTATCAATTACTGGGCTGAAAATTGGAGTTTGTGGTTTATGATTATACAATAAAAATCGGCAAAATCGGATAAACCGGTTTCAGTCACTAGTTAGTCATTAAACCGAATAAATAAAACAGGTTTTTGCTGGTTTTGAGTTAAACGAGTTTCATGCCTTAACCGAATTGGATTTCTGACCGGTTCTCGATTTTCCTGGTCAGACCAACCGGTTGGGTCCAATTTTTAAAATATTGCTCTAAAGCTGACCTGACCTGGCTGTGGAGACCAGCGGTGGAGCAATGCACATTTTGACACCTCGAATCCCATTCCTCTATTCATAGTTGAGCTCCAAATACTACTACTTAAAGAATTGTCAAAACAGAAAATTCGTGTATATGTTTAGTCAAAGAGAGTACTCCATTATATGAACATGCATATTCCAAGAAATCTATCATTTTTAAGAAAAGTTGATTTGACCATGAAAGTCAATAAAAATCATCAATGTAAACGAATATGGAAATAACGATTAAATTTATATAATTATCAGTGCTTGCAAATTACAGATCAAAAAAGAACAATTCCCTACGTACAAGGAATTTTTTGCAAGCACCATACATGTGTTGAGTTGTCAACAACCGTAAGTGAATTTTTTTGCTTGTTTTGATTGAAATGAATGAAATTTTGTCATATGTCCATCCGTGAACAAATTCTGTGAAAGTTGTATGTACATGTAGCACGGTTCAAGAAAGAAAGAGCAAGGACATCTAAATACAAGTGGAAAGTACCCTTTTATATATATCCAACTATCACCTCATCTTTCCAATGTATTTTACTTACCTTAAAAGCTGAAATTCTCGTATATAGGACGTCTAGCAGATGCTCTCAGTCCATAATTTTGCGTTTTATCAATTTTTGTGACTGGATCATTGTGGTCAGTATAGTTCTCCAAGACTGTCTCAACAAGCATGGATTCAGGGAGCTGCTTCGCATACAAAGCTTCATATCTGGAAAATAAAGAATCAGGAATTTCACTAGTTCAAATTCAGTGGGGAAGAGAATATAACGAAACAATAAAAAGGACTTTTCACGACTCTCCAACATGGTCCCATTATTCAATTTGTTGAACCATCTAGTTTAAGAGCTTAAGTTATTAAAGAGGGGACAAATTTAGTTGTTTAAATTGTAGAACCCCAAATAATTCTAGACACCTTAGTGGCACTAAGACATGAATATTGGATGACTAAAGTATACTTCAGATTTTTAGTCTCATTTGAGACCCATTTTTGACATAGGAAACATTCGATTTGGAAAATGATATCTAAATAAAAGTTGTATCTCTTTGAGCTAGTTTTCCAAAGCACTTTGAATTACCTCAATCAGATATCGGGAGAAGAAATTATGATAGAAAAACTGAAGGCTGTGCAGTGTCAACCGGACTACAACCGGTCGACCGAAACTGCCTGAGATGAAAATTCTCATTTTTCTCTAGAATTTAAATATTTATTTTCATCAATTATTTTCTCAAAGGGCCACCCACGTTTTTTGCAATAAAAACCCCACTAAATTGAAGCATTTAACCTCAAACTTAAATGACACCCATGTTTTCTCTCTTAAATGAAATTTGACCTTTCATTTGCTTTAAGTTATGGAATATTTACCTATAAATAGAGACCTCATTTCACTCATTTTTTCTCACACTAAAAGCAAGAGCTTTTACATGCTAAAGAAAGAGTTTCCAAGAGAGAAAAAGAGAGGGAGGAAAACTATTTTTCCTAGAAGTTTAAGAAGTGTTTCCAAGCATCAATTCTCAACGGTTTTCAAACATCCAAGGAGTGCATTTCTTTCAACGTCCAAGTTTTATTGAAGTTTTCAATCCAAGTTTCAAAGTTTCAAAAGCATCAATCAAGGTAGGTAGAGGTGCAATGTGTTTAATCGTGTTAAGTTATAAGTTTATATTCATGTTAATGTTTGTATGTCAAATGGTACTTCGGTACGGCATATCCCTCTATGTTAATGGTTGTATGTCAAATGGTACTCCAGTACGGCATACCCCTCTATGTTGAAGAAATGTTCGTATGTCAAATGGTGCCCTCGGGTACGGCATACCCCTTCATGTCAAATGGTGCCTCCGGGTACGGCATGTATGAAAAGTTATAAAGTTAATGTTTTAAAATGTATAGCTTGATTACGAATGCACCTATGACACCTATTGAGTTTTTCAACTCACGGGTTTAATTCCATCTCTACAGATTGAAGGAATTCTACCTCGGGCATGGATGAGGAGAAGAAGGAGAGTGATGCAACGAGCCCATGGAAATTCGGTGAATAAGTGATTGGATTTATTTTTATGAAATGTTTTCCAATGTTATTTCTTTAAAGTTTTGAATAACGCAGAATGCGAGAACAAGTTATGTTTTCTTCAAAAAAATTACATTTTGTTGTTTTGAAAAATGATTCAATGTTTTTGGTTTAAAGTATTTGAAGTATTTTTATTTAAATTATTATTCGAAGATGTACGCTTCCGCTAAAACGTATACACTTGTTACTAAACCACCGGTTAAGCTAAGTAAAGTAAGTAGCGTTTCGATCCACTAGGGGTTGAGGCGTTACAGCGTGGTATCAAAGCAAGGTTTAGCCGATTCTATAGACCAAGTATGTTTTTTTTTAAAAACAAAAGGAAAATGAAAAGTTTAAGGTATTCGATGGCATCGTGCATCTATCCATCAATCTCATCCTATGGCCCAGGTATGTTCATGTTTAAAGTTAATGATTATGTTTATGTTATGATGCTTTGATATGATTTAGAGATGTATTATTTAAAGATATGTAATGGACTTGGGCAAAAGCTAAGGGCTTAAAGGGAATTGCATGATATGAAAGTTTAAATATTTGCGTGTTTTCTTTAAGCAAAGAAAAAGTATGGTGTATGTGAAAATGCAACAGATATGGATCGTAGAATGGCTAGGGCATATAGAGAAGCATTGAACCGTAGAATTGCTATTCATTCCTATGAAAACTTTGTAACTGATCCGACTCGACTCCTTAGCGAACATATGTATGACATCTATGAGAGATGCATGACGGCGGTTAATGCTGGTATGGAGATCACGCATATTGAGGCCATAAATAACCTCATACACTCCCTCCCACCTCAATGGGGAGATATGGGAGTCACGGTTAGGGATGAAATGTTAGAAGGCAACCCAAACCTGTTCGAGTTTGAGAGGTATTGCCATGCCCTGATTGATTTGTGGGATGATGTAATCCATGAGGAGCCTGAGGAAGAGCCTTTGGCTGAGGAAGAAGATCCCGAAGAAGAACCTGAGGATGATTTTGAGAATGATCCTGAGCCTGAGCCACAGGTTGAGATGGACATAGAGTCCGAACCTGAGGCGGAAGAGTCCTCCGAAGATGAAGCTCCACCAAAGAAGATCCGTAGAACTTATAGGGATTAGATTTAAATCCTTGTAATAGCTTCCCTTATGTCAAGAAATAAAATACTATCTTCTTTGCTTTAGCATGCGAAAAATGAAACTAATAAAAACCATATGTTTTGTCTAAAGGAAATGGCCCGTGCAAACCAAAACTTGATAAGAGACCTCCTCCGAGTGGTTCAAGACCTAGGTAGGCAAAACCCGAACCAATCTCAACCCCTACCACTAGCTCCTAATGTTCCAAACCATGCTTCAGTGGTCGAGCAATTTCGAAGGCACAAGCATCCTACCTTCAATGGAGCAGCTGATCCACTTACAGCCGAGGAGTGGTTTCGCAAGTTGGAGCGTATATTTCGATTGATAGGGTGCACGGACGCTCAGAAATTCCAGTGTGTTGAGTTCATGTTCTCCGATGATGCAAGTCACTGGTGGGACTCAATCTTAAGGACAAAGACCCCTGAGCAACAAGCAGAATTGACTTGGGAGCAATTCAAAGGGGAAGTAATGGACAAGAACTTTCCCCAGTCCTTGAGGGACCACAAAGAAAGTGAATTCCTCCAACTCAAGCAAAAGACTATGTCCCTGACTGAGTATGAGAGGAAGTTTGATCAACTTTCAAAGTATGCTTCACATTTGGTGGATACGGAAGATAAGAATGTACGAAGGTTTGAACAAGGGCTGAACTCGGATATAAGCATGATACTTATGTCCCATCGTTTCACCTCATATTGTGAAATGCTGGAAAGAGCTCATGCTATCTGGTACCAGAAGACTAGCGCCGAGCAACATAGTCAACTGTCACACTCCTTTGTATCGACAACTTTTATGGCTAAATCTAGTATTACCTGTGATAAGTCAGAAGGTACAATAGAAGTTAGTATTCCTTCGGGCAACCCCTTGAATACTGATAGAATAGCCAAGTCAGTAAGTATCGAAGTTGAGGGAAAACCAATGGAAGTGAACCTATACATAATAGAAATGAAGGATTTTGATGTAATACTAGGCATGGATTGGTTAGGTTGTAATTACGCCACCATCCGATGTAAAGAAATGGAAGTATCATTTTAGAAACCAGGAGAGGAACCATTTTTGTTCCTTGGAATGAAGACAAAACCCCTTATTCGACTAGTATCACCTTTACAAGCTGAGAAGATGTTGAGAAAAGAAACATGTCAAGGATATCTAGTAAGTATCTCAGGAGGGAAACAAGAGACGATAAGGGTTGAAGATGTACCAGTAGTACGGGAATTCGTAGATGTGCTTCCAGAAGATCTATCTGGTATTCCACCCGATAGACAAGTCGAATTGACCATAGACCTAATTCCCGGGGCGGCACCAGTATCTAAGGCCCCATACCGAATGGCCCCAAAGGAACTACAAGAATTAATGAAGCAGTTGCAAGAACTCCTAGATATTGGCTTCATACGACCAAGCGTATCTCCATGGGGTGCGTCGGTGTTGTTTG
The DNA here is from genome assembly GCF_002742605.1 of Olea europaea var. sylvestris. Classification (NCBI taxonomy): domain Eukaryota; kingdom Viridiplantae; phylum Streptophyta; class Magnoliopsida; order Lamiales; family Oleaceae; genus Olea; species Olea europaea. The sequence goes on along the minus strand of NW_019233203.1, from coordinate 154,986 downwards.
TAAAGAAGAAAGATGGAAGCATGAGGATGTGCATCGATTATAAGGAGATAAATCGATTAACCATCAAGAATAAGTACCCACTCCCGAGTATCGAGGATCTGTTAGATCAACTGAAAGGAGCTAAGGTATTTTCCAAGATCGACTTACGATCGGGATACCATCAACTAAAAGTAGAGACAAAGGATATACCTAAGACAACTTTTAGAACTCGATATGGACACTACGAGTTTACGGTGATGCCGTTTGGGCTAACCAATGCACCTGCAGTGTTCATGGACCTGATGAATCGAGTGTTTCATCAATACTTGGATAAGTTTGTCATAGTCTTCATCGATGACATTCTGATATATTCCTAGAGTAAGGAGCAATATGAAGAGTACTTGAGAATATCCTTAGAGGCATTACGCAAGGAGAAGTTGTATGCCAAATTCAAGAAGTGCGAGTTTTGGCTTGAACGAGTTGGATTTCTTGGACATGTAGTTACTGCCCAAGGGATTAAAGTAGATCCAGCAAAAGTAGAAGCAGTAATCCACTGGAAAACACCAACAAACGTTGGCGAAGTACGGAGTTTTCTAGGATTGCTGGATATTATAGGAGATTCATAGAAGGATTCTCCAAAATAGCTAGACCAATGACGAAGCTTACAAGGAAGGGAGTAAAATTCCAATGGACGGAAAAATGCGAACAAAGTTTCCAAGAACTTAAGCAGAAGTTGATATCAGCATCTGTATTAACAATACCTGAAGGTACGGAAGGATTTGTTATATACAGCGATGCATCCAAGCGAGGATTAGGATGTGTACTAATGCAGAATGGAAAAGTGATAGCCTATGCTTCAAGATAATTGAAGAAACATGAGCAGAACTACCCGACGCATGATTTAGAACTTGCAGTGGTAGTACACGCATTGAAGATATGGCGACACTACTTGTATGGACGGAAGTGTGATATCTACACAGATCACAAAAGTCTCAAGTATTTCTTCACACAGAAGGAATTGAATATGCGACAAAGACGATGGTTGGAATTGGTGAACGATTACGACTGCACTATTCACTACCATCCGAATAAGGCTAATGTTGTGGCCGACGCTCTAAGTAGAAAATCAATGGGACAATTGACGTCACTACCCACCTCTCAAGTGGAGTTAGTCAAGGACTTGGAAAAGTTGCAGATCGAAGTGGTTACCACACTAGGACAAGTCACTGCTCGTCTAGCAGCTTTAATAATTCGACTTACTCTTAGAGATCGAATTATAGAAGCACAAAATAAAGACTCATTTTTGCAAAAGATTAAGAATGAAGTTGGTACCGATAAGAAAAAGGACTTTGGAATAGCTGAGGATCAGGCACTGATATTTAGAGGAAGAATTTGCGTGCCTAAGGATGAAGCCTTGAGAAATGAAATATTGAAAGAAGCTCATTCCACCCCGTACATCGCACATCCCAGTGGTACGAAAATGTATCGAGATCTTCGAGATACATTTTGGTGGAGAAATATGAAAAGAAGTATAGGGTTATACGTGCAGAAGTGCATGGTATGTCAATAGGTTAAGGCAAAACACCAAAAACCAGCTGGATTGTTAAATCCACTAGATATACTTGAATGGAAATGGGAAAATATCACGATGGACTTTGTGGTTGGATTCCCGAAGTCAGCAAGAGGAAATGATGCTATATGGGTAGTAGTGGATCGACTAACGAAGTCAGCTCATTTTCTTCTAGTGAAAATGACATTCAGTTTAGACCAATTGGCACAGTTGTACATTAAAGAGGTTGTGAGATTACACGATGTACCTGTATCCATTGTGTCTGACAGAGATCCAAGGTTCACGTCCAAATTTTGGAAAAGTCTACAAGGAGCTATGGGAACGAAGCTGAACTTTAGTACAGCATATCACCCTCAGTCCGATGGTCAGTCCGAAAGGACCATCCAAACTTTAGAAGACATGCTGAGAACATGTGTTTTGGATCTAGGAGGTAATTGGGAGTCATACTTACCTCTAGTAGAGTTCGCTTATAATAACAGTTTCCAAGCAACTATTGGAATGGCACCATACGAAACTCTCTATGGTAGAAGATGTAGATCCCCTGTTCATTGGGATGAAGTCGGAGAGGAGAGTTTTGGGACAGAAATGGTTGAAAGGACGGTCGAGGTAATCGATAAGATCCGTGCAAGAATAAAGGCAGCACAGGATCGACAAAAGAGCTATGCAAATACAAGGAGGAAGGATTTAGAATTCCAAGTTGAGGATAAAGTGTTTCTGAAAGTAGCACTGATGAAAGGTCTATTTAGATTTGGAAAGAAAGGCAAGCTATGACCCCGGTATATCGAATCTTTCAAGATACTTGATAGAGTCGGAAATGTGGCTTACCGACTAGCTTTGCCACCTGAATTATCGACAGTGCACAATGTGTTTCATATATCGATGATAAAGAAGTATGTACGTGATCCTAATCATGTTGTGAGTTATCAAACCTTGGAGGTACAGAAAGATTTGTCATATGAGGAACTACCAATCAAGATATTGGATCGAAAAGTGCATAAACTAAGGAATAAAAAGATTCAGCTAGTTAAGATACAGTGGAATCATCACGGCGTAAAAGAAGCCACTTGGGAAAAAGAAGAAGAAGCCAAAGACAAGTATCCAACACTATTCGTCCAATTAGAAGGTAAATTTTGAGGACGAAATTTTAATTAAGGTGTGGGGGATATAGAACCCCAAATAATTCTAGACACCTTAGTGGCACTAAGACATGAATATTGGATGACTAAAGTATACTTCAGATTTTTAGTCTCATTTGAGACCCATTTTTGACATAGGAAATATTCGATTTGGAAAAATGATATCTAAATAAAAATTGTAGCTCTTTGAGTTAACTTTCCAACGCACTTTGAATTATCTCAATCGGATATCAGGAGAAGAAGTTATGATAGAAACACTGAAAACTGTGCAGTGTCAACCGGACTACAACCGGTCGACCGAAACTGCCTGAAATGAAAATTCTCGTTTTTCTCTAGAATTTAAATATTTATTTTCATCAATTATTTCCTCAAAGGGCCACCCACGTTTTTTGCAATAAAAACCCCACTAAATTGAAGCATTTAACCTCAAACTTAAATGGCACCCATGTTTTCTCTCTTAAATGAAATTTGACCCTTCATTTGCTTTAAGTTATGGAATATTTACCTATAAATAGAGACCTTATTTCACTCATTTTTTCTCACACCAAATGCAAGAGTTTTTACATGCTAAAGAAAGAGTTTCCAAGAAAGAAAAAGAGAGGGAGGAAAACTATTTTTCCTAGAAGTTTAAGAAGTGTTTCCAAACATCAATTCTCAACGGTTTTCAAACATCCAAGGAGTGTATTTCTTTCAACGTCCAAATTTCATTGAAGTTTTCAATCCAAATTTTCAAAGTTTCAGAAGCATCAATCAAAGTAGGTAGAGGTGCAATGTGTTTAATCATGTTAAGTTATAAGTTTCGATTCATGTTAATATTTGTATGTCAAATGGTACTCCGGTACGGCATATCCCTCTATGTTAATGGTTGTATGTCAAATGGTACTCCGGTACGACATATCCCTCTATGTTGAAGAAATGTTCGTATGTCAAATGGTGCCCTCGGGTACGGCATACCCCTTCATGTCAAATGGTGCCTCCGGGTACGGCATGTATGAAAAGTTATAAAGTTAATGTTTTAAAATGTATAGTTTGATCACGAATGCACCTATGACACCTATTGAGTTTTTCAACTCACGGGTTTAATCTCATCTCTACAGATTGAAGGAATTCTACCTCGGGCATGGATGGAGGAGAAGATAGAGAGTGATGCAACGAGCCCATGGAAATCCGGTGAATAAATTATTTGGATTTATTTTTATGAAATGTTTTTCAATGTTATTTCTTTAAAGTTTTGAATAACGCAGAATGCGAGAACAAGTTATTTTTTCTTCAAATAAATTACATTTTATTGTTTTGAAAAATGATTCAATGTTTTCGGTTTAAAGTATTTGAAGTATTGTTATTTAAATTATTATTCGAAAATGTAAGCTTCTGCTAAAACGTATACACTTGTTACTAAACCACAGGGTAAGCTAAGTAAAGTAAGTAGCGTTCCGGTTCACTAGGGGTTGGGGCGTTACATAAACTATGTCTTAAGCGTGTTTCCTCGCGTGTACGCTGTATTCATTTTTCCATTAGACAAGAGTACAATTTTCATAAATAGGTTACGGTGATACAATTTTCGCAATCAGATATGTAGTATAGCTTAGGGGACTGTATGTGAAAAAATTTCCAATAGTTTTAAACACACTTATGATATAGAGACTAAGAGACACACGACCATAGCTAATAGGGCAAGACCATAAAAAACAAAAAACAGAATTAGAAAAGGGAAAAGGCCTTAAAATTACATCTAAACAAAGAAATTACGAAAGTAAAAACTATCCACTCCCATTTACTTGATAAGAGGGCTGGACAAGAGTAGTGGGACGTAATGAAAGAGCGACATTTGTGTCAAATTGGATTATGAAATAAGAATTATCGAATGAGATGACTTAACCCGACAAGCCCAAATGATGGATCGAATTCGAGAAATTTGAGGTCACTTCAATTTTTTGAGTGTATTTATGATCATTCATATTGATTTATACTTTATAATTGTGTTTTTTTTATTACATAACTGACTTTATGACTAAAAATCACAATTCTATGCACGTAAAATAGGGAAAATTAGGCCGTATATTTTTTTACTTGTTGATCTGAAAAAATTAGACTATTTTATTATTTATTGATTTATTTTGATTTTCTATTTTAAATTATTGAATATACAAAAGTAGAAAAATAATTAATTTCTCTTCCACCCCAAATTTCGTGTCGGTATTCTCTGTCTTCAAGAAATTTTAGATGAAATCCTCAATCAATAACGAAAGCTCCAGTTTAATTTATAATCATAAAAAATTGCTAACAAAACCCAGTTCCTAACACAATCCGAAAATAACTGCGAAAACTATTTGCGTCGTTCCATCTCCATAATTAAGAATCAAAAACCATCAACAACATTCAAGGTTGTTCGCTGTCCTTATGAGAACTGAATGTCAAAATGAATTTACAAAATGCAATGTTACCATTTTCACTTGTCAATAAATGACTTTTAGGTCAACCTTCCTCTCTATATTTTTTTTTTTTTTTTTTTTTTTTTTGGGTCTACATTTGATGTTACAACCTAATGAGTTAAATTTTATGTACTTGATTTCTCTTCAACTCTTCAACGGATAAGATCACATTCAAGGTATTGCAACATTAAATTTTTTATTTTTTTTATTTGAAATATTCAAGAGTTGGTGCACTCTCATTAAAGAATGCATTAATACGAATGTTCGCTCACTTTTGCGACCATGTAATAAAAGGTATAATTTTTCCATTCGTGACTATTTACAGGGAATGCAAAAGAAGAAATAACGATGAATGGTAAAACTTTATGGAGTCATACTCATTTCAAGAATTAGTTTTATGATACAGATTTAGTCCCCACATTGAAATTGAAATTTTTACATTTTTTTATCATTGATTTGAAGTTTTTAATGCCATGGAAGTCACGTTATAAACAATATCATACGATATTTCTCGAGTTAAATTCCGTCCAATACTTCACAAGAGAAATTTCTAGTCTAGTAATAGAAGGCCCAATAGCAGAATTTCTAAAATCTCTCCCAAAACCAAAATAAGCTCTGGACAATTATTTATGTGGATAATAAATATAAGGTTTTCAAGTAGAAATAAGTGTTATGCCCCCTATCTGAACCACTTCGGAAAGTCAACCACCACATCATGCGAGGTGTGGAACACTCATCCGAAGTGGTTCCGAAATGACTTCACCACTAGTGACGATCTACTATCACACTACGACGCATAGGCAATTTTGCGGGACTGACCGAAGCGCCATCGCCCCTGAATTCGAGGCGAAATGCATTCCAGGGACCTCTGTCAAAGGATTTGCCGCCAATTGCAGAATGAGATCTTTGTCAAGATTTTTTCTGCCCCAAGGTTTAAAGTGATTTGACGTCTCCATGAGGCTGGTTGATGTGACGTATCAACTTTATGTCAACTCAATTCGGGAGAAGTAATTACTCACCTACTCTATAGACGCAGCTGATTAACGCCTATGAGCAGATGCCTCATACCGTCAGATTATACACGTGTCCTACATCCAACGGTTCTCCTCACCTATAAATACCCAAAGCTTGGTAAGAGAAAGAGGTAATGAAACTCTTATTACTTAGCACTCCATAGCAAGCAAATATATAAATATTCTCCTCCCCACAACTTTGCACAACCTTGGTACTGTTCCGATCACCTAAGCCTAACTTGACCGTCGGAGTGTATACGGCCGCCACCGCCCCCGCTGGTTCCGATCGTGTGCATCTGACCATGCATTGATTGTGCGCAGGGAGGAATACGTGGAGTGGCTATCGGTTGGCCACGTGGAAGGTCAAATTTTCGAGGTCAACAGATTGGCGCCGTCTGTGGGAAGCTTCCTGTTCAAAGTTCTGCATTCTCCACTAGAGAAATCATCGAAAAACTAGCGACTTACCCTGAAAAGGACACGTTCTTGAAAAAGAATAAAGTCGAGTTATAACCCAAGTTCTCATCACCCTTAAAAAAGAAGATAAAATGAGTTCCAGCTATAAAGACGACAACCCCATGAGAGAGGCCTCTAAAGAAGACGTGCTCCATAACAATGTCACTCACCAATGATCCCATCATTGGCATCATCGGGGTGAAAGAACAGCCATGCTCACTGAAGGAATGGCTCAAATAGCTGCGGGCATGAGAGACATCGCAGCTCAGAATATGGCAATGCATGAACATCTCATGCAAGCCCGAGGTCACCAGGGCTATCAAATGCCCCAAGGATCTTACCCAGTGCAAGAAGACCCTGCATCTCGTTTCCGAGACCATATGAGCCAGCACAGAGAACACCTCCTCGAAAGAGAAGTGGGCGCGGAAGCCACATCCTATGTGCAAGGGAGCCAGCCAGTAGAACCACAGCTAACGGACAATTTCCCTCAAGAGTATGAGGAACAAGTATCAGTAAACATCTTCGACTGAATAGGGCAGGACCCTAACAATAGGGTCCGCTCAGTGCGAAGATCAGTTCGGCGAGACCAGGAACAAGAGCAGGCACCTCCTCCTCCTAGAAATAGGAGGAACCTAGTCGATTGGGGGAGCCAAAGGAAGCACCTCCACCTTCCCACGATATTCAAGATGATGAAGGGTCAGATGGGCCTTGTCGATTTTATGAAATTGACGATGATGATGATAACCTCCTTTTCTCAAGGGAGATCTGAAGCTTCTCAATGCCAGCAAACTTCATGCCCCCTAAGATCCCCAAGTATGAAGGAAAGGGGGACCCAGAGAGCACCTCACCAAATACATGACACAGATAAGCCTCAGGGGAGTCTCGCCTACTTTGAAATGTAGAGCCTTCCACCTAACCCTGGGTGGAGCTGCTGAAGTGTAGTATAGCAGACTTTCTCCCCGAAGCATTAAGAGTTGGCCAGATTTGAATAAGGCATTCTTGAACTAATACCTCTGACGCAGAGAAGGAGAGGCCCCAGTGCAACACCTGCAAGACATGAGGCAGGCTCCTGGAAAGACGCTGAAAAGCTATCTCGCCAAATTTACAGACGAAATCACATACTACAAACAGGTCACTGACAATGAAGCCCTTTCAACTCTGAAAGGAGGTCTCAACATGAACACTTTGCTTTGAAAGGACATGCGCAGCAAGAATCCTGCCACCTATGACAAACTGGTGGAAATGATGAGAGTGGAAATCGTCAGTGAAGATATGATTGATCACCGAAGCAGTGCCTCGTAGGGACCCCCTCCGCCTCAGATGCAGGTAGGTCGAGGACCCGCAGCACACCTTATCACTCAGCAATGGACTCAAGCAGGTCACACAATAGCTCCCACCTCTGAACAGGCACTAGCTTCCGCCACGCTAAATGCAGTGCCAGTATTGGCATATGAGAATGCTTCCAGCAAAGCAGGACCATCTGAAAGAACTGATAGTAAGAAGAAGAAGTGATCAAACAGGCCCTTGGAAGGGGCAAGGTTTTGCAATTTCCACCAACTTTATGGGCATGACACCACCGAGTTCAGAGACGCTCGGATCAGAGCGAGCCACACCCCCCAGGAGGAATGAATATCCTTGCAGATCCGCCTCTCCAAACATGAGAGAGAGAAGGCAAAGAGAGCAGTCACCCCGGAAAAGAGAATTAAGGGACCGAGGAGAGTCCAGACAAAAAGATCAGGCCTCATTTTCTGAGGGCCAAATTATCAGGAAAATCGACACAATCATTGGGGAACCTCACATCGACGGTAACACCAGGAACGCCCAAAGGAATTACACAAGGGAAGCAAAGGACCCACCAATGATCACTTACATTGTCAATGAGTCCCAAGAGACCAACAGGATGGTCCCAATTACCTTCTCCCAGGAAAATACACAAGGAGTTCACCACCGCCATTGTGACGCATTGGTCGTGAGAGCTATAGTGGCAAGAAACGGACTCAAACGCATGCTCGTCAACAATGACAGTTCGGTGAACATACTTTTCAGCTCCACAAAATGCAAATTGAACGTGGGTTGATCCACATGACCAACCCACTATTCGGATTTACTGGAGACAACATCGACCCACGAGGGCAGATCACTCTGCCCGTCGAGATGGGTTTAGCACCCCTAGTGGCCCAACATTTCATGGAATTCTTAGTGGTTGACCACAGATCAGCCTATCATGAAGTATTGGGAAGACCCGCTTTGAAAGATCTTTGGGTCGCCATATCAATCCACTACTTGTGTATGAAATTCCCAACTGAACATGGGATTGCTACTGTCCGAGGCGACCAGATGGGCTCCAGGGCATGTTACTTGAACTCTCTACGAAAGTCGGAGCCCCGAACTGTTAACGTGATCATAACTGAAGTTTCCAATGAAGCCAGTATGGACGTGAAAATACTTGACACCCCTGAACAAGGGCATACCTCCAAATAGGAAGAAGACGTCGACATGGAAAAGGCCCCTGAACAAGGACACCCTCTTGATGAGTTAGACCACTGGATAATTGACTCTGAACTAGATGCAACGCCAATGGAAGAACTCGAAACTTTCTCCGCCAACCCAGTGGACCCTAGTCAAGTCTTACGCATAGGGAAGGCACTGTCCCTTGAAGCAAAAGAAGAGATGATAAGCTTCTTGAAAAGGAACTTGGATGTCTTCGCTTGGAAGCATGAAGACATGGTGGGAATAGATCCACGGATCAGTTACCACCATCTTAACATCAACTCCTCCTGTGCCCCTCATTGGCAGAAAAGACGTGCCCTCAACCCGGAGAGGTATGAGGTGCTCAAAGACGAAGTAGGCAAGCTTAGTCGCAGTGGCTTCATAAGGGAAGCCATCTACCCGAAGTGGATATCCAACTCGGTCTTCGTGAAAAAGCTTAGCGGAAAGTGAAGGGTGTGCGTAGACTTCACCAACTTGAATAAGGCGTGCCCTAAAGATAGCTTCTCACTTCCAAGGATAGACCAACTTCTCAGGAGAGGCTAGCTTCGGGGTAGGAATTGTCTTGGAAAGCCCGAATGGTCACAAGCTCAATTGTGCAGTAAGGTTCGGCTTCAAAGCCTCGAACAACACTACTGAATATGAGGCCCTTCTGCCAGGTCTTAGACTTACTAAGGAAATGCAGGTCAGAAAGCTACTGGCAAGCAGCGATTCTCAGCTGATAGTGAATCAGGTCAATGGAAGCTTTGCGGCCAAAGACAGCAGCATGTTTGCATACTTGAAACTAGTTCTGGACCTAGTTCCTCAGTTTGAAAGGTTCGAACTGATTCAAGTCCCACGCCTAGAGAATATATATGCAAACTGTTCGCGAAATTATTTTCTTTCGATTTAAAACTACCGCAAGTGTACGGTTCGTTAACAAGTAATAAAGTGGATTCAATGAGTTCGAATATCGTCCCACAGAAATTGATTAGTTCAAATTTTATCTAACGTAGCCTTAAACGAAACTGGATTGTCAAAGTGGATATGGACCTAATTAAAAACTCTAATTTCAAAAAGAAACCCTAATTATGCAAATTTAATGAGTAAATTGAAATTAAAACTTAAGACAATATTTTAACACTCTAGAATAAAACTAAAAATTGAGAACGCACGTTGTTATAATTATTAGAAATTAAATACACTAGGCCACGATTTCCCATGCAATTATCACTTTAAACCCGAGTTTCACAATATGACAACACACTTCAATTGTGACGAATCAATATTCCTAAGTCTATCCAATACTCTCTCTCGAGATGTATCAAACATATTTCTACATACCACCGGCCTATATTTCTATGACAAGAGCATATGTAAAAATGCATGCGGTTTTATGAACACTTAAAGATTTACGTAGGGCATAGCGGTATATTTCTATCCACTATCGGACCCTACGATGATTTATATTATGTCAAATCTATTCCAATTTTCTCGAATGCAAGAATAAATCACTTAAATTCACACAATTACGAGCCCTTAATTGCGGAAACATTAATTGCATATAAATTATTCAAAACAATAAAAATTGTGTCTTAACATCAAATTGCAAAACGAGGATATTAAAATTCAAATCACATGGTTCATCGATCTCTTAGCATAATAAGAATCTAGCCTAGCATGGTTAAAATAACAAAATACATCATGTTTTGAATAAAAGACATCACCGGGTTATGAAATCTTGAAGAAATCTTGAAGTTCTTCGTGCCAATCCTTGTTCTTGCGCTCAAATCCTCTCCAAGAAGTGTTTTTCGGCCTCCAATTGCGTTCTGGTCATCTCTGGAATGTTTTTGATTTTTATATCGCGTGGAAATTAGGTTATCAAAGGAGTTTCAATCGTATAAGGAAAAAAAACCGGAAACGTACCATACGACCGCATGGTTTTAATCCGTGCGGCCGTATGGTCATTCCGTATTTCCACTTGAATTCCCTGCATCCATTCGTGCGGCCGCACGAGAGTTCTACCATGCGACCACATGGTAGAATTCAACTTTTATTTCCTGCAAATTGGTCCCTCTACTTGAATCTTCCACTTCTTTGCATCTTTTCTTCACTCTTCACATTCCATCATCCCAAAATATAATCAATTTGTATTTGAAAAACTCAATTTCTTGATTTGTTCATTGGGTCAACTTTTGGGTAATTGCACCTTGGTCCTTGAACTTTCACTTTGTGTCATTTGAGTCCTTTTTCGCGTCTTTTCTCATGTATTTTGCAATGTTCATCGGTGTTACCTACAATTCACAAATGTAACGAAATTAAGTCACAACTCAATCATTTTATTCGTAATTAAGTCATGTTTGTGGCCTAAATAAGTGTGCAAAAACACACTTATCATAGACGCCCTTTCAAAATTGGCCAGCAGCAAGGATTCTAAGCTACTAAAGGTCATCCCTATTGAACACTTAATGAAACCCTCCATTTCCAGAGTTACTATGGATAGAAAGCATCCCATTATAGATGTAGACTATCATCGCTTATCTAAAAGATCAAACACTACCTGCTTCTAAAAGCGAGGCAAAGGGCTACGTACTTCGTCCTACAAGAGGATATGCTCTACAAAAGAGGCTTCATCTCACCACTTCTCTGATGTGTGGGAGACGAAGAGACCACATATATACTTAGGGAAATCCTTGAGGGAATCTGCGAAAATCACTCTGGAGGAACGGCTCTGGCACACAAGGTTCTCCGTCAAGGCTACTTCCGGCCAACCCTGAAAAGGAATGCTTGCCAATTTGTCCAGAAATGTGACAAGTGCCAGAGCTTCTCAAATATTCAAAGGTAGCGTTCTCAGAGTCTCTCCATAGTGACCAGCCCCTGCCCATTCACCAAGTGGGGAATCAACTTCAATGGTCCACTTCCAAAAGGAAGAGGAAGCGCGACTTTCGCCATTGTCGCCATTGATTACTTCACCAAGTGGGTCAAGGCCGAACCTCTTGCCAAGATCACCGAGGCGCATACTACGAAATTCATCTGGAAGAATATCATTTGCAGGTTCAGCATTCCCCACTCCTTAGTGTCTGAAAATGGGAGACAGTTCGACATCAGGAAAATGCGAGAATTGTGTGACGAACTGGGGATAAAAAAGGATTTCTCAATGCCTCATCACCCGCAAGCAAATGGAGAAGTTGAGGCAGTAAATAAAACTATCAAGCATAACCTGAAAATGAAGCTTGACACCTCAAAGGGGGCTTGGGTCAATGAGCTTCCCCACGTCCTCTGGGCCATCAGAACCACAAGCCGAACTGCAACAAGGGCAAAACCATTCTCAATGACCTACAAAGCCGAGGCCACGAGCCCGATCGGGGTCCCATCGCACCGTCGAATACACTTCAACGAGATCAGTAACGAAGAGGCCCGAGTAAACGAACTCCACCTCCTTGAAGAAAGGAGGGATACCTCCCAGGTGAATTTGGCAAATTATCATAGAAAGATGACCCGCTATTATAACTCCAAGGTCAGAAACCGAACTCTCCGCCTGGGGGACCTTGTCCTCAGAAGGGTTTTCCAATCATCAAAGCCAATCGGGTCAGGAGTGTTAGGACTGAACTAGGAGGGTCCTAACCGCATCCGCGGGGAATCCCAACCTAGTACTTTCGAAATTGAAGACATGGCAGGGAAAGCACTACCTCATCAGTGGAATATCAAATACTTGAGGAAGTACTATCAGTGATGAGTTTTTGTTCCGATCCGACCTCAATGTTACCTAATAAATGAATGTCCTGATCCGATCTCGTTTGTAATTTCCCTAGCTTACTGAGTGCTGAAAATGCCTTAGTAAAGGGTAATGTACTTCTCTAAGTAATGATACTTCAGTTCTTTGTCACATCGGTTAGTAAATTGTTACCTCAGTCCTTCAATATGTTTACATAAGTGATCCGATCTTCTGACATTAACTGGTTATTGTTAAGAGGTGTTTGATGTTTACTTAAGTGATCCAATCTTCTGATTATTGTTAAGAGGTGCTTAATCTTAAGTGCTTGTCATTCATATATGTGTAAACAAATCAACACGATAAGAAAACAGAAGCAACAATACTTAGCAAAAATCTCATTTCATTCACTTGAAATTAAGTTACAAAAGAGGTCGAAGCCATTACAAGATTAGTCCTATTCTACAGGTGGGCCTTCCACGCCAGCCTCTGCCTCACCCACCTGGGGGCCTCTGGAGCATCCTTGTAAAGCCTGTCAGGCCAGCCTCCAGTAGGTCCCCCGAACTCTACCTCTAAAGATGAGATGTCCAGAGTGGAATGGACCTCTTTCAGCCGACCCAATAAGCCTTGGGCACTCCAGGAGGCCCAAAAGTTTGCAAAGTCGTCGTACGAGGGCTGCTCTTCGTAGTGGTCAATTAAGTTTTGAACAACCACTTCCCCTGTCGACTTCAGTTCCTCCTTTAAGGAGGCGACTTCCTCAGATTGGGCCTCCACCCTCTGCCTCAGCTCCACTTTTCCGCTATTGGAGGCCTCCAGAGCCTCCGTGGCGAGCCGGTGGTGCTCATTGGCATAATCCACTCTTCGGGTCATAGCAGCCACCTGGCACTCCACCTCATAGAGCTCCTTCTTCAGCCGCTCTATATCTTCTTTGGCAGCCGCCAGCTGGGCCTCAACCTCCCTTCTTCCTTTCTCTTCCTCCACGACCTTAGCCCGGGCCTCCCTCACCGCATCCCCATATTGCATCGCCTCCTCGAGGCACTTGAGGAGGTTCTCCCTCTTGGCGTTGAGGTCTTTCACCAAGCCTTTGAGCTAGATACTGGTGCTCAGAGCCTGAGCCACACAGGCACTAATGGCCGCCACTAAGTCCTCGGTAGTGCAAGAGGCGGTGTGGTCCCTCCATTCTTCGGTCCAATACTTATTGTAGACCACCGCCACAGCAGCCGTTTTTGAGAGAAGAGCCTCCAGTACCTCTTTTACTGGCTCCTTGGAGTTCGTGTCCAAGAAGTCCACCTCTTTTGAGGGACGGGCTCTTTTCCTCTTGGGCTGCTCCAGCACCTGGGCAAGAGGCACAGCAGCAACTGGCAGTGTGGCCGGAGCAGGAGAAGCCTCTGATGGTGCAGGCATTTTCTCCGGAATAGCCACCCCAGTAGGAATTGTAGTTTGCCTCAAAACGGGAGGTGGCCTCACCACCGTTGGTCGCTTCGAAGGGGCAACAGGGTTTTTACCCTTTCAAAGCAGATTGGCCTCAGGATCGTCAGGCACCTCCTCTTCCGTCAGAGGCTGGAGCCTCTTGCTGGCATCCACCAAGTCCTCCATCTTCTTCTTATAAGCAGAGGAGGACGTCTTCAAGGTCCTCGCTTTGACCATCATCTTTTGTATGGTCTTGAAGTAGAGGCATCTTCTTATTAAAGTTATCTGCAAGAAACAAGTAAATTAGTGCAAGTGTAAACGACTCAAAAATATTGAAAGGTATTTGCTTCGAGATATTACCTTGTGAGGCCATCAAGTCGTGCATCACAAAATGAATGTTCTTTCTAATTAGCCGGTGGTACGACCTCTTTTTCGGAGGTAGCTCATATATGACGCAGACGATGTCGAAGTCGTCAGAGGACAACCCGCATCGAGGAAGAGTGCCTTCAAAAAATGAACACAAATGTTAGTTATGATCCGAACCGAAGAGAAATAAACAAGAAACACAGCTACAATACTTACTAAGTGATGAGTACTTCGTGAGGACCGTAAGAGGTGCCAGGGGGTCCCCTTCCATCGTGTCCCATCTCCCGACAGCCCAGCACCACAAGTTCTTCCACTCCTTGATGGAGCTCGGCAGATCGAGCACGAAAGGAGTGTGGGAACCCTAAGAGGTCAGGTAATACTAGCCCCTGGTCTTATCCCCCCGGCTGTTACTTTGGGAATATGGAGGGTCTAAAAAACAGAGAAGGGCATCTCCACCCAAAATGACGCCTCTTTCCATAACATCCAAGAGCCCACCATTTGGCTTCAGGAGTTCAGGTTCAGTTAGGTCGGTGCTGAGCCGTAAGACAAGCACCATTCGGAAAAAAGGGTGAATTGGAAGTCTAAGGCCGGCCCTAAGGATCGCCTCGCTTATCACCGCGTACCCTGGCCTAGGGTAGCAGGCCCTCTCGTCAGGTTTGGGTAGGATCAGGTCTATACTATCTGGGATCCTATATTCGGTCCTAAGTCTCTCTAAGTTGGCCCCCTTTAGCTTGGAGGGATAATCCTACACCTCCCAATGCACAAAGGTATCTACTGGGCTATCCGGCCTCCTCCAAATGTTCTCACCCCAAGTATCACTTCGGCTACTTTGGAGGAGGTCGCCACAATGGGCTCGTCCATCCACACTAACTCGAGCCCCCTCCACGAACTACCACTACCCTCAGAAGCCATTTTCAAAAAGGAAATGTCTCAAATATTTACTGAAACTTATGAGTTTAAGTGTTCCCTAGCCGAAAATGGTCAAAAAGCGGTGTGTGGTCACCTAAAATTCGAATTTCTTGCCAGAAATGCTAGAAAAAGTCAGAAATCACAGAGAGTTTGAGAGCAAATGAGATTTTTTGTTTTCGCAAGAGTGAAAAAGCTCCAAAACGTTCAAGTCCGCCTTTTATAGAGCGTTCCAACTAATCTCCATCGTTGAATTCAAATGCAATAAATGTAGGTCATCCGTCGCATCATCAATCTAGGTCGTTGAAATGAAATGCCAGATTTGATCTATGCCTAAGATTTTGCTGTAACCCTCACGCTAGCATAAAACGCGTCGCCTCAGTCACCACCAGCCGTAAAAAATAAGTAGCCGTAGCAGCCTTTTAGGGGAATGAGCGCTGTACCCAACTATCACCTTGGAAATATGCAACAGCTGTCAAATCATTTAACGTCAGAACCGCCCGCCTCGGATTGAGCTCCTCACTCAACTTTACAAAGCTTAGACATACATGATGCGGAGTCCCCTGTGGGTCATCGCCTCGGTCGCTGCGTTCCCTCCTAAGCTTTACAAAGTTTTAGTCATCTCCCAACACGTCGTCCCCTGTGGGTCAGCACACCAGTGTCAGATGAGCTCCTCACTCAACTTTACAAAGCTTAGACGCACCTAACGCGGAGTCCCCTGTGGGTCATTGCCTCGATCGCTACGTTCTCTCCTAAGCTTTACAAAGTTTTAGCCAACTCCCAACGTATCGTCCCCTGTGGGTTAGCACACCGGTGTAGATGAGCTCCTCACTCAGCTTTACAAAGTTTGGACGCACCTGACGCGAAGTCCCCTGTGGGTCATCACCTCAGTCGCTGCGTTGACCGTCTCCCTATGCATCGTTCAATTGGGCAGCACCTCGATCTCACATAAATTTTTCCTTCACGCAGTAGCGAAGCTTTAGCGCATCTGCCTAGGATCAACGCTTCGGTGAACATAGAAGACCGACCCTGAAGTTCTCACAAATCACGGTCCCCATCCCGAGGCATACATACCCGATCGGGAAGACAAGTCCACCTATGCTATAAATATTCATACCTAGATTTGGGGGACCACTGTTACGCCCCTATCTGAACCACTTCAGAAAGTCCATCACCACATCATGCAAGGTGTGGAACACTCATCTAAAGTGGTTACGAAGTGACTTCACCACTAGTGACGATCTACTATCACAGTAAGAGGCATAGGCAATTCTGCGGGACGGATTGAGCGCCCTCGTCCTTGAATCTAAGGCGAAATGCACTCGGGGGACTTCTGTCAGAGAATCCACCGCCAATTGCAGAATGAGATCTTTTCTGCCCCTAAGGTTCAAAGAGATTTCATGTCTCCATAAGACTAGTTGATGTGACGTATCAACTTTATGTCAACTCAATTCGAGAGAAGTAATTACCCGCCCACTCTATAGACGCGGCTGATTGACGCCTATGAGCAGACGCCTCATACCATCATATGTATACACGTGTCCTACATCCAACGGTTCTCCTCACCTATAAATATCCAAGGCTTGGCAAGAGACAGAGGTAATGAAACTCTTATTACTTAGCACTCCATAGCAAGAAAATATATATATTCTCCTCCCAACTATTTTGCACAACCTTGGTACTGTTCCGATGACCTAAGCCTAACTTGACCGTCGGAGTGTATACGACCGCCACCACCCCCGCTGGTTCCGACCGTGTGCATCTGACCGTGCGTTGATTGTGCGCATAGATGAATACGTGGAGCGACTATCAGTTGGCCACGTGGAGGGTCCAATTTTCGAGGTCAACAGTAAGTATTATAAAAGAAAAGGAAATGAAGTCTGCTCAATCTAACCCTAGATACCTCCACCACAGCACTTGAACCACCTCGCTGCCATCGACCCTTACTATAGCTCAACTTTACAACTCTAGAAAAGGTACAACTCAAACAACAAGAAAACCCATAACTGAAAATGGCAGTGCGGATAATGAAATCTGAAGAATCCCTTTCGGTATGAGGGGAATAGGAAATAAAGGATCGAAATCATGTTGAGTAAGTATCCTGATTGCTTTTCTTGTTTCTCTTATTTTCCATATGATTTCAATTAAGCATTTATACATTTGGTTGAATGAATTATTGGTTTAGATGTTCAATTTTTATCTTAACCTGGGTTTGGCCAACTGTAAAATCTGTTCTTTATTTGTTGTTGATTTATTTGTTTATCATAATTAAATATTACAGAGATAATGTTAGATCTGGCTGCAGCAATGTAGGGATGATAATCAGGCTCGTCGTTTCGAATCGCCCATGGCTCGAGCTGGTAAAAGGTCGAGCTGGCCAGGCTCGAGGGTCGCGTCGAGCCCTAGTTTGGATTGCTAGGCCAAGCCCGGCTGGCCTGAGTGGCCCACAAGCCAAGCTCGCGACTTAAAAAAATAATTAAAAGCAGCAACTTGCTACCTATTTATTATTATATTAAAAAAAAGCAAAAAATAAAGTGAGCCTGCTAGGCTCGGCCCAACCCGAAAACTCGGGTTGAGTCTAATTTTTTTGGTCAAACAAAAACTTGGCCCGGCTCGGGTCCGAAAAAATGCTCGGACATTTTACCCTAGTTGAGCCCGAGCTGAGAGTTTCAGCTTGAGTCGTTGACATTCCTACAACAATGCAAACTGCGTATGATACCATTTTAAGGGTTGAGACAAGGGGGACAACAAAATTACTTTATATTAGGCTAATACATTGATTTCTTTTAGAGGAAATTGCAATAACTAGCTACTTTTACATGATCATTTACAAAAATGTCCAAAATTTGTTCCATGTCCATTTTGATAAATTTTAGACCAAAATACCTCAATAACAATTGCAAATTCCATCACAAACAAAATCGGTCTTATAATAATTATAATTATGTTACCTATTTGAAAAGTACAAATATTAATTCATATATTAAATGTTAACTTCTCCCAAGAGTGGTCAACAAAACCAATCTATGGCCTGTTTGTGCCATACTTATTGCCTCATTTTAATAAGAAAATTGACCATTGGCTCCAATAACCTACTGACAACCAACCTACTACTTTATTGTACTTCTATGACAAATAGCTCTTCACTTTTCCCATTTACTCTTCTGTTGTGTCTCAGAATAAAGACAATTTTCAAATAAAGAGAGATATGTTTCGGCCCCAGCTACTTGAAAGAGGAAAAACACTCCGGCCATTCTCTTGCCTTTTAGAGCTTTAAAGTCCGACGACCGTCATTCTGTAGCACACCATCTTCTCTACACCGTGGGTGCGACAAATAACGGCAGATTTGGCTTGCGCTATATCCTCCACCAGCACTATTGCAATCGGTCAAGTTCGAAATCACACCACACCGTCCCCAATTCTCGCCCATTTCGCTAGGGGGTTACAGGTGCTAATCCCATGCCAACGCCATTGCCGTTTCTATTTCAAGGCTAAATTCCCCATGGATCCATATTCTAGTTAGGTAACTTTTTAATTTGTCTTCTTTTGGTTCGACTTTCACGTTTTCCTCTTTTTACCACCTCATTCTTGCTTCTTGTAGATGGGCTACGACCCTCAATCGAGATCCTTCATTGCACCTGAACCCGCTATCAAGGCAGGGTTGAAGAGAAATGGGAGATGGAAGCCGACCGAGAGAATGACATTCATTGCAGCTTGCAAACCCGCCATTGTCGAAGGCCATCGGCATGGAAGGTGTTTCATGAAGCATGGCTGGGAGCGCATCATTGCGTTATTCAATTCATCTTCCGGCCACAACTGGACCAAACAACAGCTTCGCAACCATTGGGATGCGATGCGTCGCGAGTGGAAGCGTCTTTTCGACTTTATGTCCATCGGGATAGAATATGATCCATCGACGAGGCGAGTTGTAGTGACGAGGGGGGTTGTAGTATCAGAGGAATGGTGGGCAATAAAATTTTGGGTAAGCCTCTGGCTTGTCCCTAGGCAGCATGTTTTACCTTCAATTTTACGACACAAAGTAGTGAAATCTATTTACAGTTGTTATGTCGTTATTTTCACATTTGGAGATTTCTTCCCACACATTACACATTATTTCTTGATGTTGTTTTCTATGCTGCGAACATGTCTTCGGAACGAATATATTGTGTGCACTTGCTTTGACCAACATGCTTTGTATTTGTGTGTTGTGAACATTCGTTGATTACAGTCTACCCGATTAGAAGGCGACATGAGTTGTTTTGTGTGCTTTCCATATTAACTTGCTAAGCTGCATGCCCATGTTGAAAATAACCATACACACATGACCACTTTGAAGCTAAGGTCTTACATTTTGTATTGGATGCATATCTTCCACGTTCAAATTTATACGACGACCACACTGCTAGATTAACAATCTCACTGCATTATGTTGTCCACCCATGGTTACAGGAGAACAAAGACTTCAAGGATTTCAAAGATAAAGATGTGAGCAAGATTTACATTCGCTACCATCAGCTATTCGGAGAAAGCTACAACGATGACAAGTACGCGATGACACCTATGAAGTTATGCAGGACAGGGTTCAATTTGTTTGAGGATGGTGCGGCGGAGGACCACTTGGATGCAATTCCCATCGACGGAGAGAGTAGTAGTTTTAGCGATGAGGGAGACATTAGAACAGGTACAGCAAGCATGAACACTTCCAACGCTAGAATCGATGAAAAATGACAGTCGTCCACGAAGGAGCGAAAGGGAAAGAACAAAAAAATTTCAGCTCGTGACCTGTCGTTCTTAGTGGATCAAGCAACAAGTGCAACCGAGAAAGTGGCGGTGAAGATCAATAGCATTATCAATCTAACAAGCAATGCTAGGGCTGATTGTGTGGAGGAGCTACTTGCGAGGGGACGGCTCCAACGTCATACACCTTTGTACTTCTACACTTGCACTCTTCTGGCGCAGAAGCACTACCGAGATATGCTCGTTGTCATGAAAGATGCAGATGAAAATTTTGAATGGATTAAGTGGCAGTTCAATGAGCGTGGCAAATCGCTCCACTAGGACCTTTCCGTGCATTACGTACCTATGTAATAGTGTAGTGTCCCCCCCCAGAACATATGTTTTTTCCTATAAATTGACCCCTTTTTTCTACAAAGCTTGGTCGCTTATGTATATGTTTTATTGTTGTTTTGTTAGTATTAACCACGTGTTGCTTACTAGTACATTTGAGTAGGACATGTTCACTAGTAGATTTTAGTGGAGAGTTTGTGCATCTATTGTAGGGAATCTTGCTGTACCTACCAATGCTGTAAGATTCTCTCCAGTCAATCAATGGCTACACATATCTTTTCGTACACTTCTTTCCTCTATATAAACAGGGTTCTCCGTTGGTGAAGAAGCGTGTAGGAGGAAGTGTTACTACTTGTGTTAGGCCATGGAAGATCTGAACTTCGATTGTGCTACTTTTGATCTTCGACGCAGAGGAAGAGCCCGGGGAGGAGTTCTTAGAATGTCTTGCAGACGACGTGGTAGCGTGGATCACCTTCTGCGTCGTCGTCGGGACCGATGCGTGGAAGTATTATCACACATAGCGTAATCGTGTTCGAAGATTCTCGTTCGCAAGAAATGGCCACATATTCATGATGGAGGCTATGAGCGGGAATGAACAGATGTGCCATCAAGAATTTCGAATGTACCCAACGATGCTGCGACACTTTGCACATACCCTGCCAAACGAATATAGTTTAACTAGTAGCCAGCAGATGGATATCTATGAGAAAGTTGGTATCTTCTTGTGCATACTTGCATATGGGAAGAGATATCGACAGGTGATAACAATCGTCAATCAATCATTGCATACCATATGCCGGTTCTTCAAAGAGGTGCTACGTGCCGTCGTTGTGCTCTCTTAACGTGTGATATGACCCGTTCCGAATTACAATGATGGCATCGAGCCGCATAGGCCAGACCCGAACAAGCATCCACTCTTTTAAGATTACATCGGGGTCAATGACGGTACACATGTGAAAGTTGTGCTACCGCATCACGAGCATGTGAACTTCATAGGTCAAAAAGGAGTACCGACCCAAAATGTATTGGCCGCATGTGACTTCAATTTGTGTTTCACGTTCATGCTTGCTGGTTATATCGAGAATACGCATAACGCTCGAATTCTAACTCGTGCTATATATAGTCCTGAACTAAATTTCCCGCAGCCAGCACCCAGCAAATATTATTTGGTGGACTCCGATTTTGCACATCAACCTGGATATATGGCCCCATACAAGGGTTCAGACATACTGTATCACTTCCAATAGTTTCACGACGAACTAACAGGACAGCGCCATAAGTTTTGGAATGCACGTGAAAGGTTCAACTTCAGACACTCTTCATGTAGGAACGTCATCGAATGTGCATTCGGTGTGTTGAAGCAGAGATGAAAAATCCTTGATCGTATGCCTAGCTACTATTTCCTAACACAAGTTGTAGTTGTCATAGCCACGATGGGCATTCATAACTTTCTACGTAATGCCGGAGTTGTGGACAAGACGTACGTAAGAGCCGAAGCGGACGACGAGGTAGCCGAGGTGGAGCTACCTAATGCTGAGGATGAAGTTCAGGCTGAAATGAATGTGCAGGAGATGCAACAAAGTGAGTGTGAGCCGTGATTGTCGTTCTTTGTTTCTTCGAATCCAAAAATGTGAGCTACAACACTGGTCTTGAAATAAATATTTTAAGAACATAATGAGTCCAAGCATGTAGTTCAGAATGCCACAGTCAATCCAATTGCTTTGTTTCATCAAATTCAAAATTGTGAGCCAGAACAATTTTGTCTTGAAATAAAAATTTTAAGAAAATGAAAAAAGAGAACCATACGTGCGGTTCTTGCAGGTCAAATCACTATCAGGCTTTGGTAAAAAGGAGCTGTTTGCATCAGCTAAATGGTTAAAAAGAACCATACTTCTCTGCAGGACATCTTTCCTTTTGAGGCTAACATTTCAATTTTGTAAGTTGTCTTTTGTTTCCTTTTTTTTTCTCTTATTCTTTTTCTTCCTGATATGTGTGCTTTTTTTTCTTCTCTTCTTCTTCTTCTTTCTGATATGTTTTTATTTTTTTTCGTTAGCTGACAATGGGGTACGGCTATTTGATTTTGGTGGTCTTCATGATCTCCATTGTCCTGATTTCATCTCTTGTGCACGCTTTGAGAGAGCAGGGACGTCTTCTACCGGTTCAACAGCCTCCGGCACCTCCGCGTCCAACTCCACCTTCACCTCCGAATAAGAAATATTTAGTCATTGACAAGTTTATTTTGGGACCTGACTTGAAGCTTGAGCCTGTATATAAGTAAATTTATATGAAGTTAAATGTAGGCTTGAGGGGGAATGAAGTTATTTGGTCCATCTTTTGTTATGAAAAAATGACAAAAACACATTACATTAATAATTAATGTGTTTTTGTAGTTTTTTCGTTTTGTGGGAATTGTTGTTCGGACCTAAAATGATTAATTTGTTTTTGTAGTTTTTTGTAGTATTTCCTTTTCAGGCCTACCATGATTTTTTCGTTTTATGAGAATGAAGTTAAATGTAGGCTTCATTTTTCGTAAACTTTGTGTAATGTTTTTATTTAATCATTTGTAGAAATTGTTGTCATGTTTCTCCTTTTTATCTTTTCTCCTTCTGTTGCTATGTGCCTAAAATCAATTTTTGGAGATAAAAAATTATTGTAAGTACGATTATTGGAGAAAATGACGATGATTGGAATTGGGCAGGTGACGAAATGGGTTGGCAATGTTTTAAAAAAATGGGTTAATTTTCAAGCGTGGGTAGGAAGAAGGAGGGGTATGTAGAGGAGACAACCTTTTTTTAAAAAAAAAATTCTTAGTTTCTTTGGTCAAAATTGGTAGAAGACCACTTTTCTTGGTCAACTAACAAAAATGTGGAAGGATTACACCCATTTTGGTCGTTTTTTATAAAAGCTATAGTATCGTATATGGATAAGACATTGGCATTTTGCTTTCAAATGTGAGATTATTGATAAATAATTAATTACACAATTTTTTTCCCTTAAAATGGTGATATAACATTCAAACATAAATGCTATCGTTTTATTTAAACCACAAATAATTCGTAATTTTCAAGAACATTACTAATATAATACATGATCGTAGCTATAAAACATGAAAATAAATTTGTGTAAATTATTGTTAGTTTGGGAGAGGTTTTGAAAGCCTAAAAGCTATTTGAAATGACAACACACTTTTGGTTGGAAAAGTTATTGGGAAAGTCAATTCTTTGGCTTGTGAATTATATAAATAATGAAAGATAATCTTGGCTGTCTTGAAATGTCATTTTCAAAGTTAAGTTTGCTTTATGCCATAAAGACACCACATTTTCTTGAAATAAATTTTTGAACAATTATTTGTAGAAAAATGGATATGGGAGAACCGTACGTACGATTCAATTGATTGGTCTGAAGTTATCAACAAAAAAGATTTGTATAAGCCACTTTGCTTAGAAATGAAAAATACAAAAATTTATATTTTTAAAAATAAATAAAAAATGAAAATTTGCTATTTTTCAATTGAAAGAAAATGAAAAAGAATGACCATATTTAGTTCCCTAACTATCTAAATAAATAATTCTTATTTTCATGATCGCAAGTCAAAGAATAGTTAAATTTTAAAATTTTAATAAATAAATTAAACACATTGGAAATAAATTATTAGAAATTTATCGGCAAAAAAATATGTTTAATAAAAATGGAAAATAGAGAACCCTTCGTTCGGTTCTCCTCACCTTTTTAAAATAAAGAAAAATGGAAAATAAAGAAGCCTAAGAAAGTGTTAAGGTCTTAATAAAAATGTGGGCCCTCACCCGGATGAGCTGTGCGTACGCATAGCTTGGGAAGTGCGCACCCACAGCCCAAGCAAATTGGTTGCAGTAAGCCAATATGCTAACCTTGCATACGCACGACCTGTAGGCCAGTGTGTACGCATGGTTAAGTCATTCTTTTTTTTTCTTTTTTTTAACAAAGATAAAATCTAGTTCTTTGCACATTCCCCAAAATTAAATTCTAGAACATAACATATTTTATGAACATGAAAAAGGAATGTGACTTGAAATTCAATGTCAATCCCGAAAGGACGAGGTCATGCATACGCACAGTTAAGCCATTTTTTTTTTGTTTTTTTACAAATATAAAATCTAGCTCTTTGCATCCACCACAAAATTAAATTCTAGTACTAACATATTTTATGAACATGCAAAAGAAATGTGACTTGAAATTCAACACCAATCCCAAAAGGACGTTTTTGTTTAAAATTAACTCGAGCATTCATGTTCCATTTCCAATCTAATACCTTTAATTTGGGGTTCGTCGGCAATTTTTAAATAATAATAATAAATAATTTATTTGGGATTCGTTTACATTTTTTATTTTTAATTTTTTGAAAAATTATTTTTTTAATACATTTAATTAGACTCTTTAGTACAAAACATATTTTATGAACGTACGAAAAGAATGTGTCTTGAAATTCAACGTCAATCCCTAAAGGACAAGGTCGTGCATACGCAAAGTTAAACCTTTTTATTTATTTTTTTTATTTTTTTTTTTACAAAGATAAAATCTAGCTCTTCGCATCTACCCTCAAATTAAATTCTAGTATGTAACATATTTTATGAACATGCAAAAGGAACGTGACTTGAAATTCACCGTCAATCTTGAAAGACTCAAGCACTCATTTTCCACTCCCAACAATACCTTTAATCTTGGGTTCGTTTGCAATTATCAAATAATAATAAATAATTTATTTAGGACTCGTTTGCAATTTTTAATTTTTTTTAATAAATTTAATTGAGACTGTTTTGCACTTTTTTTTATTTGAACTCATGCAGCCGTTGGAAAATTCAAAACCACATGTATGGTTCTCACAATTCAACAAAGCGCAAAAAAAAAAAATAATAATAATAATAATAATAATAATAAATAAATAAATAAATAAATTATTTTGAACTCCAAAACCACACGTATGGTTCTCCCAATTGAGCAAAGCAAAAACAAAAAACAAAAGGAGAAGCAGAACAAGTAAATCATCTTAAACCACGCAACATAGTTTTTCTCTTAAAACATTAAGAATTACATAAACATAATGCCAAGTATCAACATAATGCACCATACAAATTTATGTGAACAAAACATTAAAATGAAAATTGAGTGTTTAAAAGATAAACCAACAAATTTTTAACAAGCACAACCATCCATTTACGCACACAAATGAATGATGTGTAATGTGCATTTGTATGTATAAAAAGTTCAATTCAGAAGTCAGTACACTAGGAGCAGCAGAAGCAAATTTAGGAACTGATTGTGGTCGTCTGAATGGAGTTTCTCTACGAGGGACAGATTGAGGTGGTCTAGGCTTTGGTTCATATTCTAAGATGTTCCTTTCCGCACCAGACTTCACACATCTAACAGACAAAACATGGGAATAATGTCATCTAAATGCACAACATAATGAAAGCAACAAAAATATTGACCAACCGCAAATTTCAGAATCTGATTCATACATTCTCTCCGTGGATTTTAGGGGTGGGCGCGGGTCGGTTCGGTTCGGTTCTCTATCCGTGGCTTTTAAGGGTGGGCGCGAGTCGGTTCAGTTCGATTCTAAAGAGAACCAAACCGAATCTAACCAAAATTTTCGAGTATCTAGTAAATGAAACCGTCGGATCCAAATATAATTATGGAACCGTTTAGGTTCCGTTCCGTTCGATTCTGTACTATAATTAAATTTTTTAACATTTATAACATTATATAAATACTTACACTCAATAGTTTTGGAATGTCAGATACTAGCAGACTATCTTGTTCAAATGATCGCTAGATCAAAGTTTAGGTCCGAGTAGGTCATAACGTCGGCCGACGATTGTATATGTTTTGGAATGTTAGCGAGGTTGCTAGAGTGAGTGCGAAAATCGAGACAACGTTATGCACTTTAGTATAGGTGTTTAGAGTTATTTAGTGGATTTGATCTTGTTGGGCTAAAAAATGATACAATAAAATGAGTAATTGAACCAAAAATTAAAAAATTAGAAATTAAACAAATTACTGAGCCAAAAATTTGGATTTAGAAATTGTTAATTTGTTAATTTGTTTAGAAAAAATCAAAATTAAAATAATTTGATTTACTCAATATAAAAAAAAATTAGAAAGATTCGATTCTTCGATTCTCGATCTAGAACCGAACCGTATCCGTCAGTTCTCAATTTAGATACCCGTTCGGGTATTTAATTTTACAAGAACCGTCTAGTTCGATTCGATCAGTTCGGTTCGGGAGATTTGCCCAGCTGTAGTGGATTTGGAGAGTACCCGAAATCCGGCACCTGTAAAATCAGAACTTTAGAATTTTTAAATTGCATTCATACGAACTTTGCTTCTTCCTTTACTTTATTTTTTCAATCTTTCTTTTTTAACAGGAAAACAAATTGATTGGAACAACATCCGATTTTCACCTGGTGATAGCCATTTTGTTGATTTTTGGACATGTTCTGCTGAGGTGAGTCCCCACCAGCTGCTGCCACTGCCACCACCACAGTTATCAATATACAAACCTCTTCTATACTCACAATTCATTACTCTCATTCAATTCAACTGTTTTTAATGCAGGTAGTATATGCAAGATAGAATGAAAATGAAAGGCAATAACAGAAATTGGACTATCTACTGATGAGGTGTGAAGATGCTTCAGGTTTGTTCACCTTAACCCACTCATCCATAGTTTTCTTCCATTTCCTAAACATTGAAGATGAAATCATTAGTAAATGAAAAAGAATTTAGAGCCACGTCATTTTATCCATACATAAAAGTAAAACCTGACAAGCTGCTTCACCAATCTGCGCACTTCATTTGACGGAAGCAAAGCAACATATTTTCGAGTAACATTGGTGTTTATGATAATAAAATAAGGTTCTTGAACAAGACAAGGTAAAGGAAAAAATGTACATTTCCAATAAAAGCAGAGAAATCTCCCAACTTTGCTATACAAACATTAGCACCGCCTGGAGAAACTTTGAAGCCGCATATCATTGTAACTTAAACATTATCAGCCAGAAGAATGCACACAAATATCAGCCAGAAGAATGCACACAAACATCAAGAATTACAAGATCTAAAAACAATTGCAACATCCTCATTTGTGTAGACAAAACGAAATTGTGTTTAGTTTCTCATACACTGTATTATTAACCTTCATCACCTAGTGTTCTCATATAAATCAAAAGGCATCATTTTAATTAAATTATAACTTTCAAAATTTTACACAAAAGATAAAACATATACAGAAGAAATCCCATAAGAGAACATGTGATGTAGAATAAAAAGATGAAATAACAATTACCTCTTCCTCACATTCAATTATTCTGTCTGTGAATTCGACAGATAGCTGAATCAACTTCATATGCACCAAACAATGAAAGGGTTATCTTCATCCTCTTGCCACGCCTCATATCATCCACGTTCACAGCAAAATTTGGGCTAGCTTCATGCTACTTGGTAGGAGTTTCTTCATTGTGACTTCCATTTACCTCAATTTCTTGGCTCGACCGTCCATCAATAGGGCTGGCTCCTCCAGAAGTAGCAAAGCTTGGACCGTGAAAGCCACCAATAGGAGTTTGATATTCGGTGTGACTTTCACAAACCTCTGTTTCCTGGCTCGGCCCTTCATCGATGATGTTGGCCCCTCCATGAAAGTCATCATCCAAATCACTTTCAACTCCTCCGGACATCGATGGCATTTGATTTTTATCATCTACAAACATAAAAAGAATAATAGTATTCTAAAACATAAATAAAATTTAAAATATAGAAAAAAAAAAAGGGGACAAATACCATTAGAAGCCAAAGGCCCTTCACTCTCATTCGCTACTACCAAACATAAAAAGAACACGTTTAGTTTAAAACATAAATAAAATTTAACAAACTAAAAAAATGATAAAATAAATAAATTACCATTTCTGTTGATAAT
This sequence comes from Olea europaea var. sylvestris, assembly GCF_002742605.1. Lineage (NCBI taxonomy): Eukaryota > Viridiplantae > Streptophyta > Magnoliopsida > Lamiales > Oleaceae > Olea > Olea europaea. The sequence continues at coordinate 126,528 of NW_019233203.1, read as the reverse complement.
CAAATTTAATCTCCTCTCATCCCACATCTTTACAAAATTCGCATGCCCCACAGTCCAATCAAATTTTCACAAAGTGGTACGCTTCTTGTTGACTCTTGACAGCGATGGTTCGAGAGGAACAAAATCAACCGGCAAAATTCCACTTAAGTGGGCACAAGTCCGGTCGATCATATGCTAATTTTTCAAAACATATCAATATTGTGTGGGAAAGTGCAACATCCATCTGCCTAACAAGATAATGAGGCAGAAAATTGTCGAGCAATCTTGCATATGGCTGCCACACAATCTACGAGAAAAAATAACATAAAGTTAATTGAAAACTAAACAAAATTAGAATAGAGTAACTAAAAATTCACATAAATAAAATAAACTTACATTTTCATTTATAAGCATCACATCAAATCCCTCTCTTTTGTTTTTGATATAGGAGTTTTTGGACTTGCGTTCCACCGCTTGAGACCATCCCATCATTAATGGAAAGATAGAAAACAACTCTCTTTCTTCAAAATTCTCTCTATAAATATCCACATCATAGAGAGTGCATGGAATTATAGGGAAGTGTTCATAAAAGAAAAATTACAAACAAATGAAAAATATAAATTATAATATATTAACTTATATAAATGAAGGAAATAAATAAAAATAATATATACCGTAAAAAAATAGGCACAAAAACTCGAGACTTGGAGATTTTTTCCATCAATCATTGCCCTTTTAAATTCTTCCATGTTGTGTGATGCAATTGACACAATAATGCAGCTCCCCATGCATAATTTTGAATAGCATCCACATCTCTCAACAAGGACAAGTACATGCACGGAACTGAAGAATGATCCCTACGGGGACTAAGAAAGCATCCGATGACGTAAAGGACATATGCTCTAACGTATGGATCAAGTCCAGCCCCAACTAAAACGAGGGGAATGTCCTTGAAAGATAGTAATTCCTTGAGAATTACATCACATCTGTTCTTCGGATGGAGAAGCCTCGGCGATAACAATAACTCACTGCAGATACCGGGGCATTCATCAGCTTTATAATCCCGTCCAATTACTGGCAAGCCATCAATGGAGAACCCCGTAATTCTGGCCACGTCGTCTAATGTTGGGGTTATCCTCTGATCCCCAATGATAAAACATGACATATCGACTAAATAATGATTTATCAGTGCTAATAAAAAGTCGATTGTCGTCCTATAGTCCATGTTTATTCTGTGGACGAGATCAAAACCCGTCCCTTCCAATCTCTGAATGACAGCGTCGACTGGCTGCTATTGTTTTAGCAGTCTTAGGTGTATTCTGCTCTTGTACATTTTTTCTGCAGATGACACAATTCAGATTAGAACCATCCTATAAAACTGACCATATATAGATTTAAAAGTCAGAACATATACACAAAACAAAAGCAAAAGATGAGGATGACAAATTCTCCTTGTAATTTAGAATTTTCTAAACACAAAAATTCTCACTGTAATAATCATCCACATTTAAATCCTCCTTACCAATCACGTCAATGAAAACATAAATTAACCGCTAGAGATATAAGTAGGTAAAAATGAGCATACTAGCTTTACAAAAACATATATATAGTTTACAAAACGAAATTAAAATAAAATAAAAAATTGTATTATGCATGCAAAATAGGTGACAAGGTGAGCAACTTTTCAATGTTTTCATTGGTCCAAATTCCTAAATAATGCTCTATTGGAGACCTCTCTTTGGCCTTTGATCCCATTCAAACTCTTGTTCACGAGATTTTCAAACAGTTTATTGTTCCATGAAAATTACCTATTAGCATAAAAGAAGAGGAATGAACTCACAACCAAGATTCCTACAAATCATAGAGGTCGTTACAATGCACAAATTCTAGGAATTTAGTTGAACAAGCTCGTCGCAATGCTTAAAAATAAATCAAGGAAAAGACAACTTATATAATTGAGACACGCCCTTCATAGACTTGAAGAAAATATCATTCTTAGTATTGTCATCTCACTAGATCATATCATACAAAGAACGAATAGATCAAATTATAAGAACTAAAACTGTTATACACTTATACTCTTGATTTTAACGTATTTGGTTTCCAATTACGACTACTAAAACTGTCCTTTCAAAAACCACTCAAGAATCACATAATTAGTCATCATTTATCATCTTAATATGCAAGTTCTGTCTATCTAGCAAGACTAACATATCCTTATTTTGAATTCATCTCCAGAGAAGAATCTAAAGATGGATCCTCCTACCTCTAGACAGCTCTCTCCGGCTGTCTTTTCAATCCTTTATCTCTCATAATGTTCCTCACATTTGTTACTTTCTCCCACAAACCCGCTTCAGCATACTTGTTTGCCACCATCACAAAGTTCCCACTTCTTCTGGGCTCCAATTCAAGTAGCTTTTGTCTCACCTTCTCCCCCACCCCACTTAAGTCATTAATGTCATGAATGTTGCAGGCAATAAGCAATGTCCTCCACGTTATGGCATCAGCCTCAATGGGCATAAATTGAGAGAGGTAAAAGGTATGGCATACTTAGTTACAAAGTGAAATCAAATTGAAATAAAAAGTATATGCTTGAATTATAAAAAAAAAAAAAATTCAATTAACAGCCTTATTCAAACAAATCACATTTTATACCGATAATAGGAAGGCAGTGGGATGGCGTGGCGCGGCAGACTGCTGAGAGAGGAGTGAGAAGAGAGATGATGGGAAGGGAAGACGGGTTCGGGTAGTACCGATTCCTACTGGTAATAGGAAGGCAGTGGGATGACGTGGCACGGCAGACTGCTGAGAGAGGAGTGAGAAGAGAGACGATGGGAAGGGAAGACAGTTTCGGGTAGTGCCGGTTCCCGGTTTTACCTTTGTCTGGTCGTTTCTCGCTCTGGCCTTTCTTAATTGGGACAATGGGAAGGGAAGACGGGTTCAGGTAGGAAATTAGTATTTTAAAAAATAAAAAAGGGTAACTTACAAAAATATCCGGTGTTTTGAAAAATAATATGAAAAATTTTTTGGGAGTAAAATATACCGTGTAAAATTAAAAAGTGACATTGTGTCATTTTTTTTTATAAAAATTGTTACTTTTTTTAGCACAACTCAAAAAAAGTGACACAAACTTAGATCTGGGCGCGGGTCGATTAGATTCGATTTTAAAGAGAACAAAATCGAACCAAAAATTTTCAGATATTTAATAAATGGAACTGTCAGGTCCAAATATAATTATGGAACCGTTCAGTTCAGTTCGGTTCCATTCGATTCCATACTATAATTAAATTTTTTAATAATTATAATAATACTACATAAATACAACAAATAACACATTCAATCGTATTTTTAGAAAATTAACGTCGTCCAATTTAATAACATGTAAATAACAAGTTGTCCAACAAGATTAATTTACCAATACATACAAATATCAAAGAGTAGATACTAATACTAAAATTTCAACGATCCATTCAATGGTTCGTCTATTTCAAACCTTCAAGTTTACATGAAAAATGAAATATAAATTAATTTTGTTAATAAATTGAAAGTTATAAATTTAAAATTTTTAAGTATTGGCCCTCTTGGGCAGTTAGGCTTAATTGTTAATATTGAACTAATAATTGGGCCAAAAATTAAAACAAAAAGTTGGATGTAGAAATTTGGTTGGGTTGAGCTAGCTAGGCATGGACTTGGGAGTTAGAGAATTAATTAAAAAATTAGTTAATTTGCTAATTTACTTAGAAAAAAAATTAAAATAATTTGATTTATCCAATATAAAAAAATTAAAAATTTTAGAAAGATTCGGTTCTTCAGTTCTTGGTCTAGAACCGAACCGAACTCGTCGGTTCTCGATTTAGATACCTGTTCGGGCATTTAACTTAAGAAAAATCGCACGGTTCGAATATTTTGTCCAACCCTACATAAACTCTAAAAAAGTGACAAACATCAAAATAAAAGGTGATTAAAAAAGTGATTGAAAAAAGTGACCAAAAAAAAAAGTGATAAAAATTCGAACAAAGTGACAATTTTTTTTTAACAAAAAAGTGACAAAAATGAAAAAAAGAAAGTTATATAGATTAAAAAAGGTGACAAATACTTAAAAAGTGACACAAATTCAAAAAAAAAAAGTAATAGAAAGGTGAAACAAAAAGTGACAAACATTCAAAAGATAAGGAAATTCAAAAAAATTGACAAACACTTAAAAAAGTTAAAATTTGTATAGAACTCTTGAACAAGTGTAAGATAAATAGAAAATGGTTTAGCTATCACATTTTCCCAACCCGCACGGTAAATTAATGTCTCAATCTCAAAATTCGGGAAATCATCCAATATCACTTCCCGCTCGGGCAAAACAGTCCAATTTGAAACCACCTGATCAAATCGAAGTTTATGCTCTGCTAAGACACACTCGAGAAAGTGACAGAAAATCAAAAAAAAACAACATATCTAAAAAAGTTTATAAAAAGGTGCAGATTCTCTTAAAAAACTTTTTATAAAAAGTTGGACTGCATGGGCAAACTACATTTTCCTCATCTATGAGAAACCTATCTAATTGCTCACATAAACCAGCTTCACTGGAAATTTATCTCCACTAGTTTACATCATTGGACCAATCAGTAAAGTCATCAATGATCATAGCCCACAAACAATATATTTGAGTCTTGAGGTTTCTTGGAGATGGAATCGCAACTAGGGGAAAGTTTTAGTTAATAGTTCGAGTCCTTAGTTTTAGGTTTTAGTTAATAGTTTAGGACGTAACTATTACTTCTTTAAAAGTTTTTTCAAAAAAATTGACAAACATTTAAAAAAGTTAAAATTTGTATAGAACTCTTGAACAAGTGTTAAATAAATATGAAATGGTTTAGCTATCACATTTTTCCAACCCGCACGGTAAATTAATGTCTCAATCTCAAAATTCGGGAAATCATCCAATATCACTTCCCGCTCGGGCAAAACAGTCCAATTTGAAACCACCTGATCAAATCAAAGTTTATGCTCTGCTAAGACACACTCGAGAAAGTGACAGAAAATCAAAAAAAGCAACATATCTAAAAAAGTTTATAAAAAGGTGCAGATTCTCTTAAAAAACTTTTTATAAAAAGTTGGACTGCATGGGCAAACTACATTTTCCTCATCTATGAGAAACCTATCTAATTGCTCACATAAACCAGCTTCACTGGAAATTTATCTCCACTAGTTTACATCATTGGACCAATCAGTAAAGTCATCAATGATCATAGCCCACAAACAATATATTTGAGTCTTGAGGTTTCTTGGAGATGGAATCGCAACTAGGGGAAAGTTTTAGTTAATAGTTCGAGTCCTTAGTTTTAGGTTTTAGTTAATAGTTTAGGACGTAACTATTACTTCTTTAAAAGTTTTAAGAATCGTGCTACATATATAATTTAGTTTGAAAATCTTGACCGACAACTTAAACTTGACAACGATACATTCATCCATTTCAAAAACCTTTTTTTAAATCAATGGCCAAAATTTTGACAAAACCATCATTGTCAAGCACGATTGTACAAATAACATAACTAAAGCTTTAATTAGTTTAAAAAGTATTAATCAAATTAGCTATTTTTATAGGCTAGACGACCTAATTTCCCCCATAAAAGAAATCTATCAGCCCAATATAAAGTAATTTTTTGTCCCCCTTTGCTCGGCCCTTATAAAGGCATCGGACACAGTTTGCATTGCTGCAGCCAGATCTTACATTATCACTGTAATATTTAATTATGATAAACAAATAAATCAGCAACAAATAAAGAACAGATCTTACACTAGGCCAAACCCATGTTAAGATAAAAATTGAACATCTAAATCAATAATTCATTCAACCAAATGTATAAATGCATAATTGAAATCATATAGAGAAAAAGAGAAGCAATCAGGATACTTACTCAGCGTAACTTCGATCCTTTATTTCCTATTCCTCTCATACCAAAAGGGATTCTTCAGATCTCATTTTCGGCACTGCCATTTTTAGTTATGGGTTTCTTGTTGTTTGAGTTGTACCTTTTCTGGAGTTGTAAAGTTGAGTTGTAGTAAGGGCCGACGGCGGCGAGGTTGTTCAAGTGCTGTGGTGGAGGAAGCTAGGGTTACCTGCTCTTTCATATTACGGCCCCGTTTGGTAGGGATTTTTTGCCCCAAAAAATTGATTTTTTGACCGTTATTTTACTATTCAAGCCGTAATTTTTGACTTCTTCTCTCACATGTGGACCCCACTTTTCTTCTAACGGTCAAAAAATCAATTCTCAAAATCCCTACCAAACGGGCCCTACATTCTACTTTAAAACTTTTTATTTATTATTATCCACATAAATAATTGTCCAGAGCTCAGAAATTCTGCTATTGGGCCTTCTATTACTAGACTAGAAATTTCTCATGTGAAGTATTGAACTGAACTCAACTCAAGAAATATCCTATGATATTGTTTATAACGTGACTTCCGTGGCATTAAAAATTTCAAATCAATGATAAAAATGTAACAAAATCGGTATCATAAAACTAATTCTTGAAACGTGTGTGACTCCATAAAGTTTTATTTTACCATTCATTGTTATTTATTCTTTTGCATTCTCTGTATATAGTCGCGAATGTAAAAATTATACCTCTTATTACATGGTCGCAAAAGTGAACGTACATACATATTAATGCATTGTTTAATGAGAGTGCACCGACTCATGAATATTTTAAAATAAAAAAAATAAAAATTTAATGTTGTAATACCTTGAATGTGATCTTATCCGTTTAAGAATTGACGAGGAATCAAGTACGTAAAATTTAACTCGTAAGGTTGTAACATCAAATGTAGACCCCAGAAAAAAAATGAAAAGGTGACCTTAAAAGTCATTTATTGAAAAGTGAAAATGGTAACATTGCATTTTGTAAATTCATTTTTTGACATTCAGTTCTTATAAGGACCATGGCCGGTCCTGAATCGACTGATTTTTACTCGAGCATAGAGTTTCAACTCACAAATTAGCTCAACTTGGCTCGTTGACATCCATAGTGGTAACCCTATGTACTAAATCTCATAAACCCTACCATTTTCACCATTGGTAGCCAACAGGTTGGAAATTAAAGGAGGAGTATCTACCTTCTGGTTGGCTTTGTCTGGTTTCTTTGTTTATGCATTTTTGGCTCTTAGTGAATTACAATCAGATGCACCATCAAGGTTGGAATCTTATAAATTGTCCTGTATTAAGGTGTGTGGTGCCTTAGACAGTCAAGAGTCTTCCCCAAATTTAATGAAACTAGCAAAAGATGTGTATACTCTTGATCTGATAGCAACATCTAATTGCAAGCTTGGTTAGATATTTATGTTCCGATATGTAATTAAAATAAGCACTTGTCAATCCCTCATGTTCAAGGAAAATTGGATATGGGACAGTAAGCGAGGCACTGGCGTACAAGCTACCATTTGTCTTTGTGCGTTGGGACTACTTCAATGAGGAACCATTCTTGAGAAACATTCTTGAGGTGAAATGTCATTGCTGCTCTCATTTCCAATTCTTGACGCCTCTCTGCCCCTCTTGTGATGGAAAAGAATTTTTATGGACTTAATCACTGACTCCAAGAGAAATTAGAAGTGAACAAGAACTCACATATTTCTCAACATGAGAATTATTCCAATTACCACTGTATATTTTTTACCATAATCGAGGAGAAGAAAAAATACAACGTGAGATATTATACCTCTGTATTTTATCTCGCACAGATACCTAAAAACAATCTCACTCATATTTCTTCATGTAGCACAAGAACTAGGACAACCTAATGCAATTTTCTAATGCACAATATACCATTATATTAGCAAACAATTTAATTAGGCTCTATAGGTAAATATTAGAGAATCAAATCAAACCGAAAGCCTGTGTATTCACAGTTTCCTTAAATCGAATTCGCCGCCTCACCGGAGTGCAAGAGGTTTTGATCGGTGTTCGATTCCCATGATACAATCGGTTGTCGGTTCACGCTCCACTACGTTAACCGCCTGCGAACTAGCTGTGATATACTCTATCTCACAAAGAAATTATAAGCACAATGAAGAACTTGAAAGTGAGAAAAAGAAGATTGTTGCTCAGAGGAAGAAGTTTGCATTTCACTTGTGATTTTCCAATTTAGAGAGACTCCTATTTATACCAATAGAGGAAAATCTAGCTCATTAATCAAGGAGTTAAACCATTCATTGATAAAGGAGTTAAAAATATGAAGGGACTTGAATTACTTGAGTTACAACATATGAAGAGACTTCTATTCAATACTTTTTCATTACTTCTATTCAATATTTTTCATTTTTCATTACTTCTATTCAATATTTTTCATTCAATTCTAACAATCCCCCATATGAATGAAAAATGGAAACTAAGACTCAAGAAGAAAGAAAGAGTAAAACGAATCAATTTTGCATAGAATAGGTAGCATTTAGCTTTGAACCTTCCCTTGTGAAACTTATCGGGAATTACTAGCAAACCAGTGGACCTGATGCCTTGAACTGTTTTGCCATTTGTGTAAACCAAGACAAAGGATCTCACACATGACCATTCTAGTCACAGCATAGTTTTTACTGTTGTGTTCGTTTTCGCCATGAACACGTCGCCTGGTTCTGTAAGTGTTTTTTTCAAGGATGTAGCCTTGTCAATCCTTATAGAAGCGGCCCCACTTCACACTCACATAGGTGACCTCTTAACTCAATTTTTCACAACAACGCTTAATGGTCATTAAAAGCATAGCTTAACATGCATCTTCCAATCACTGTAAGCACCATAGGAATGAGCAGAAGGAGAACATTCTCAGTGATTTACACAGATATACGTGTTTTAGTTGTCTCTTTGAACCTAGATTCTGGGATCTCCATTCAGTTAGGTTGGGTTTCCACCATGATACCTTTCAACGTCATAGGCTGCAAGCCCATTCCCCTCGATATTTTTACAACTAGCTCTCGAGTTAGCCCTTTAGTTAGCGGATCCGCAATATTATCTTTTGACTTCACATAGTCCAGAGTGATAATACCTTGTGAGAGTAGTTGTCGAATGGTATTGTGTCATCTTCAAATATGGCGAGACTTACCATTATACATATTGCTCTGTGCCCTGCCAATTGTTGATTGATTATCGTAATAAACACAAATTGCAGGCACAGGCTTTGACCATCTTGGAATATCCTCAACAAACTGGGGAAACCACTCTACTTCTTCAGTCGCTTTGTCCAAAGCGATGAAGATTCCATTGTAGATCTCGCGATGCAAGTTTGTTTGGACGATTTCCAAGAGATAGTTGCACCACTAAGAGTGAAGACATATCCACTAGTAGACTTGGTATCTGACATATCTGATATCCAATTTGCATTAGCATACCTTTCGATTACTATAGGGTATCTAGAATAGTGCAATCCAAAATCACAAGTGTGCCTTAAATAATGTAGCACCTTAAAAATGGCCTTCCAGTGAAAAGCACCTGGGTTACTCGTGTAGCGACTCAATCTGCTAACTGAGTATGCTATATCCAGTCTCATACAAGTCATTAAATACATTAAACTCGCAATTATCCGAGAATATTCTAACTGTGATACACCATCACCAGTGTTATTGGATAAGTGGAGACTCAAAACCCCTGGAGTCCTGGCCACAGTGGTATCTGACTTGTTGAACTTGTATAGTATCTTATCAATGTAATGAGATTGAGATAACACAAGTCCATTTGGTGTTCGAGTAATTTTTACTCCCAAAATGACATCCGCGAGACCCATATCTTTCATGTCAAACTTCGAGTTTAACATATTCTTAGTGACTTTGATAATCTTATCAGAGCTACCGACAATGAGCATGTCGTCAACGTATAGACATAGTATGATATATCCATCATTAGTATCCTTGACATATACACACTTATCGCACTCGTTGATTCTAAAACCACTAGAAAGCATAGCATTATCAAACTTCTCATGTCATTGCTTCGGTGCTTGCTTCAAACCATACAGCAATTTAACTAGTTTACAAACTTTCCTTTCTTGAGCTAGAGTTATAAACCCCTCTAGTTGCTCCATGTAGATTTCTTCATTCAAATCTCCATTTAGGAAAGCTATTTTTACATCCATCTGATGTATTTTCAGATTTTGCAAGGCTGCAATAGCAATTATCATCCGGATAGAAGTTATTCTCGACACAGGAGAATAAGTATCAAAGTGATCTAAGCCTTCCTTTTGCTTATAACCTTTGATTACTAGCCGAGCTTTATATTTATCAATGGAGCCGTCCACTTTCATTTTCTTCTTGAAGATCCACTTGTAGCCCAAAGGCTTACAGCCCGGTGGAAGATCTACAAACTCCTAGGTATGATTTTGTAGAATGGAATCGATTTCACTTTTGATGGCTTCTTTCCACAAATGACCATTTGGAAAAGATATGGCTTCTTTATTGCTTTGAGAATCATTCTCCATCAAATATGTGAGAAAATCAAGGCCAAACGTCTTAGAAGTTTTGGTCCTTTTGCTCCGTCTAGGCTCATCCTCACCTTCTTCAACTAGATCTTTACTGCTGCCAGAAGCAGAAGATTCCATTGTCCGTTTAATAGGAGTTAATTGTTTAGGAGACTTACAAGGAAATATATTCTCAAAGAATTGTGCATTCCTAGACTTCATAATCGTGTTCGGATGAATATTAGGTACATTCGAATGACGCACAAGGAACCTATATGCACTACTATTTTGTGCATAATCAATGAACGCATAATCAATGAACACACAATCAACTATCTTAGGTCCAATCTTGACATTCTTAGGAGGAGGCACCACAACTTTAGCAAGACACCCCCACATTCGTAAGTATTTATATGAAGGTGTTCGTTTTGTCCAAAGTTTATGCAGAGTTTTATCCATATTCTTTCTTAACACTTTATTCAAGATGGAATTTGCGGAAAAAATAGCTTCTCCCCACATGTTCTCTGGTAATCCAGAACTAATCAACATAGCATTCATCATTTCCTTTAAAGTTCTATTCTTACGCTCAGCAGTTCCGTTCTGTTGAGGTGAATAAGGTGCAGTAGTTTGGTGAATTATTCCATATTTAGCACAAAATTCACCAAACGGTGATTCATATTCACCACCACGGTCACTCCGTAGCACCTTTATTTTCTTACTAAGTTGATTTTCAACTTCATTCTTATAAAGAATGAATTTATCGATAGCTTCGTCTTTGTTTTTAAGCAAGTACATATAACAATATCTCGTGCTATCGTCGACAAAAGTAATAAAATACTTATTACCGCCTCGTGTTTGGACAGATTTCAAGTCACATACATCATTGTGGACTAGTCCCAATAGCTCGATACTTCTTTCAATACTATGAAACGAAGACCTAGTAAGCTTAGATTCAACGTATGTTTCACATTTATGATTTGAATCAATTTGAAACCTAGGCAAGTAATTTAGTTTGCTTAGTCTACGTAAAGCATTGTAATTTACGTGACCTAATCTACCATGTCAGAGATTAGGAGACTCAAGCAAGTAAACAGAAGGAGTTTTCTGATTACTCATAACAGTTGGGGTTACAGCAATTACATTCAATTTAAACAGGTCATTAGTCATATAGACTTTCCCAACATAAACTCCTATTTTGGTAATCACCAGCTTATCCGCCTCAAAGACCATGCAGAACCTATTCTTGCTCAGAAGAGACCTAGAGACCAGATTCTTGCGAATCTCTAGCACATACAACACATTAGTCAGAGTAAGGTCTTTGCCAGATGTCATCTTCAAGATCACCTTACCTTTACCAATCACTTCAGAAGTTGCAGAGTTTCCCATGAACAACTTTTCACCATTTGTAACTAGTGCAAAAGTAGTGTACATGCTCCTGTTGGAGCAGACATGGCAAGTGGCCCCAGTATCCAGCCATCACTCCTTTGGGTTAGACCCGACCAGGTTAACCTCACTAATCACTGCCATGAAGTTTAGCTCAAACATTTCATCTGAGAGATGATCTCTCTCATTTCCAACCATATTAGCCTGAGGACGCTGCTTATTATCCCTCCAAGGCTGACGGCAGTCTGCTGATTGATGCCCAACTTTGTCACAATTGAAGCACTTTCCATTGAACTGGAACTTAGGTTTCTTTCCTACTCCATCTACAGGCTTCAACTGAGACCCTTTCGTAGCCTGTTTTTTATCTTTTCGATTTTCATTACCCTGTTTGGCTTTAAAGGAGTAAACTTTCTTAGTACCAGAACTTTGGCCATACTCCAATACATCAGCCTTCTCAGAGTAAGAATTCTTTCACTTACGTTTAGCCCGTTTGTTATCCTCCTCAATGCGCAGCTTGGTAATTAAATCCTCGAAAGATATCTCTTTCCTCTTATGCTGCAAATAGCTTTTGAAAGCCTTCCACTGAGGAAGTAGCTTGTGAATAGCAGTAGCCACCTGTAGAGATTCTGACATGGTCAGACCCTCAGCATGCATTTCTTGCAAAAGCACTTGATACTCCTACACTTGGCTCACCACTGAACATGAATCAACCATTTTGAAGTCCATACACCGACTGGCTAAGAATTTCTTAAATCCGGCATCCTCAGTCTTGTATTTCTTTTCTAAGGACTTCCAGAGATCCTTAGCAGACTTCTTTACCACATATACGTGATACAGAGAATTCTGTAGGCCATCCAAGACATAGTTACGGCACAAAAAATCAGCACTTTTCCAAGCGTCCCAAGTTGCACGCCTATGCACATCAGTGTCGTTTTCAGCCACGATAGAGACATCCTCAGTGAGGAAACGTGCAAGGCCCAACGTAGTGAGATAGAAAACCATCTTATTTTGCCATGTCTTAAAATCAGTACTAGCAAACTTATCCAGTCGAATTGCATGATTCATCAGAAATGGAGCTAAAACGATGGCAAAGGTGTTGAAGCCGCAACCCTAGGCACTGGCAAAGTTATTGTGCCAAACTGGATTGCCGAGACCGCAGCCGAAGGCAAAGTTGGGTTCACTCCAACATGAGGAATCCTGCCTCCAATTATCCCGTCAATGGGAGAAATATCAGTCGTGGTCTCCATAGGGTTAACAATGGTCATTATAGGATTTGGTACACCGGTACCAACAGTGTTGCTTCCGTTGTTCACATCGTTATTTCCATGTGACGCCATTGAACCGAAACAAGCAACAAATAATTTAGAATAATTATAAGTTTATAAAGTTGTATATAAATTTGAGATCAAGTTATCTGTTCAGAAAATAAAACTGTAGAGTTGAAGAACAGATTATTTTGTCAAATTATTTACAACTTAACAATCATTTAAAATGAATTAGAAATCATGCAAAACCATGAACTGGAAAAATTGACAAAAACTAATAAACAAAATTTGATTTACTAAAGCCACTTCGATTTAAGCTTGTAGGTAAATATTAGAGAATCAAATCAAACCGAAGGCATGTGTATTCACAGTTTCCTTAAATCGAATTCGTTGCCTCATCGGAGTGCAAGAGGTTTTGATCGGTGTTCAATTCCCATGATACAATCGGTTGTCGGTTCACGCTGCACTACGTTAACCGCCTGCGAACTAGCTGTGATATACTCTATCTCACAAAGAAATCATAAGCACAAGGAAGAGCTTGAAAGTGATAAAAAGAATATTGTAGCTTAGAGGAAGAAGCTTGCATTTCACTTGTAATTTTCCAACCTAGAGAGACTCCTATTTATACCAATAGAGGAAAAGCTAGCTCATTAATCAAGGAGTTAAACCATTCATTTAAACCATTCATTAATAGGGCTGGACATGGTCCAGTTCGGTTCAATTCCCTTAAGAACTGAACCGGACCCAAAATTTTCGGGTACTTAGTAATTGGAACCGTCGGGTCCAAATTTAATTATGGAACCGTTCGGGTTCGGTTCTGTTCGGTTCCGTACCATAATTACATTTTTTAACATTTACAACACAACATAAATACAACTAATAATATGTTGAGTCATAACTTTTACAAATTAACAAAGTCCCATTAAAAACATATAAGTAACAAGTTGTCCAGTAACATTAATTTACCAATGTATACATATACCAAAAAGTAAATACTAGTATTAAAATATCGGCAATTCATATCAATAATTCCCTTGCTTCAGCCTTCAAGCCTTCAAAATCAAGTCTACATAAAACAATTAAATATGAATTAAAAGTCATAGAAATAAAATATTTTTAAGTATTACTAATACTTACCAGCTATTTGATTAATCATCAATTTCTTGAGTTGCCATACGAAGAAACTCTACAGAAAAAATTGAAAAAACACAATTAACAAACATAAATGAACTAAAAAATTTTCAACTAATAAGATTTAATAAGAAAAAAAATATATATTTTATTACCTGTCTCAATGCTCTCATAGAACTCTGTCTCTTCAATGCAAATTCTATCTTCGGAAACTCTCAAAAGTCTAGATTCTTCCATTAGCCAGTTTTGTGTACAAATCAAGGCCTCAACTGTTTTAGGAGTTAAAGAACTCCTAAATGGGTCAAGAATGCACCCTCCAGTACTAAATGCTGACTCAGAAGCCACCGTAGATACAGGAATGGCAAGAACATCCCTTGCAACTTTAGATAAAAATTCAAACCTTGAACTGTTGATCTTCCACCATTTTAAAATGTTAAAGTTTTCATCAGTAGCATCTTCAGTAGGTTCCATTAGATATCGTTGTACCTCATCTTTTCCAGAAAAATCTATTTTGCTAGTTTTCATTTTCTTGTACCCAAAATCAAAATTACAATCTTCCCAATCATCATCATCTGAACCCTCCAACAAAGTGACTCTATCATTATATTCATTGCCACCACTTCCACTTCCACTAGCTCCATTCTTTGAACGATGACATCCCTTGTACTGGTTATACAAAGCATACAATATTTTCATGACCTCAGTTTTTGTGGCTTCAACCTTAACAGAGTCATACAAGATACCAATACAATGTACAACAAACTCCAACTTATAACGAAGATCAAGCACAACTGCTACAATCAAAATCTTGTTCGTTTTATCAATATTACCCCAATACTTGTCAAACTTAATCTTCATGTTGTTTGCTATGCTACTTAGCAAATAATCTTGTTTGTCACCCATTTTTTTCAAAATTTGCTCAATTTTACACACTTCTTGGAAGTAAATATTGGAAGTAACATTCAATGAAGCAGTAAACTTCAATGTGACATCATAAATGGTTCTTAGAAACTTGGCAAATTTTCTAGCTTTCTCCCAATCATAACTCGTAGGCGGCCCCTCTTTTTATTTTCCACCTTCATTCTCGTCAAAATATTTATAATAAAATCCATCCTCTTCCTCCATTCTAAAAAAAACTTTTTCAAAATTCAATGCACTATCCAACATTAAGAATGTTGAATTCCATCTTGTAGAAACATCTAAAACATGAAGTTTTTTGCATGCAATCTTTTCCCTTTCAATACAACACTTAAATTTCATCAATCGAGAAGGAGATGATAGAAAATATTTGACCGCATTGCAAATACTTTCTATAGATGGATTAAATTCTTTCAACCCTTCTTTAACAATCAAATTGACTATGTGTGCTGAACAACGTACATGCAAATAAGAGTCACCTAAAATCATAGTATCATCAGGTTTCCAATTCTTTAACTTATTTTTCACATAAATGATCGCTGCATCATTTCTGCTTGCATTGTCTACAGTAATTGTACCCACACGCTCTATTCCCCAATCAAGCAAACAATTTTCAATAAGCTTCCTAATTGTCTCCCCTTTGTGATTTGGAACAGCAGAAAAAGTCTATATCCTCTTATGCAATTTTCAACTTCTATCAATAAAATGTGTTGTGACTATCATATAATTGATGTTTTGAATTGATGTCCAACAATCAGTGGTTAAAGAAATCCTTTGTCTATCATTAATAAATTTAATCCTTAATGATTCCTTTGTTTCATGGTAGAGATGTAGCACATCTCTAGCAATCGTTTTTCGACAAGGAACCTCAAATCTGGGACAAAGTTGATGAACAAATTCTTTAAAACCCACACCTTCCACAAAGGAAAAGGCCAATTCATCAATAATAATCATCTTAACCAATGCTTTCCTACCGTTTTCTTTATTAAATACCATTGCCGTAATACCACCATCATTGTTTTCTCGAGTGAGTATTGCTTGGTTGTCGTCAAACGTAGTGCTCTTATATGCATAACAAATTTTTAAATGCTTCTACATGCTAGAAATTCCACTATTAGTATCAGCCTTAAATGTTCTCTGACAATAATTACATTTTGATCTTTTTCCATCAAGTATCCTAGTGAAATGATACCATATTTCCGATCTCTCATTAGGCTATTTTTTGTCTCCCATTTGAGCACCCAAAACTGGTAGGAAAATATAAAGAATAGCTTTATCCCAGGTTATAAAATACAAAGACTAACACACTTGCATTTATCTTACACAAAACACCACCAAAACACACTTGCATTTATCAATATATGTGGATTTGCAGGAATAATGATCAATTCAGATTTGCAGTAACAACGGGAAAGAAAATACAGCAAACGGCAGCATTTATCGATCACAAAATACCACCAAAACAATAGGAAGAAAATACAGTAAGAACAGGAAATAAAATACATATAAGAAGAGAATCGGCGCACTGCATAACATTTATTAGGCAGATAAGAAGAGAAATGAAAAATATGAAGCATTTTGACAAAGTTAGACACGTCAATTTTGCATTTTACTTTCCAAAATCTCAATGATTTTGAACATACTTGAATACCCACCATTTATACTCAAGCACTAGCATTAGTTATTTCTTATGTTCCTATTGATATTAAACAAGATTGACAATTAAAGAAAATGGGGAAAAGTTGCAGATTTTTTACTTCGCTACTATGGAATTAACTTACATGGAAGTTTGATTTTTCTCTTTCTTTTTTCGAGTATATGTATAACTAGAGGAATTATTTTCCTCTCTTATCAATATATATTTTTTTTTGCTTTGACATTAAATAAATTAACCTCTCAATTTGGACGAATTTTTCTACCAGTTTATCAAATTTAAGAGGGAGGTGAAGACTAATATTATTATAAAACTCTTTCCGTCCAACCAACTCCAGAGAAAAATTAATGTACTACGGTCTCGATTGCAAGAAATTTACCATCAGTAATCAACTCTCTTCAGAAAAATGTCTAAAATTGATAGCAAAGCAAGTAATCAACTCTCTCTAAGGTATCTAAGTATTAGTTTGGTATTTAACCCCACTACATAACATTTATTAGGCAGATAAGAACAGAATCGGCGCCGGCAAAACATTTAGGGCTTATTGTCGAATGGTTGGAGGTCTCACCTTTGATGGGCTTTCGACTTTCAGAGTTCACTGCTTCGAATCGATGGCGACGCTAGGTGCTGAACGGAGAGACGAGAGTTGGTCTTTGGAGTTTGGAGTCTTTGGACGGCCAAACTAACTGGAGTTGGGACTTGGGGACGAACTGAGCGAGTGAGCATGGGGTAAAATACTAAAATGTAAATGACAATGTTAATACTAATAGGGTTGGGGTTTTTTAGTGAACTATGTAGTTTTACTAGTTTGTACTTTATTTAGGGCTAGATAATGGAATTGGATACTTGGATTTAGTGGGTTAGGTAGAGATTTAGAGTTGGGCTAAAAATGGAAGATTAAAATGGGCTTAAATGCTTGATGTTGGGCTAAAAAATATATTAAAAATGAAATAAATAATTGGGCCAAAAAAATTAGATTTAGAAAAAATTAAAATAATTTGATTTATTCAATATAAAAAAATAAAAATAAAAAAGAAAATTCGGTTCTTATTCGGTTCTTCGATTCTTGGTCTAGAACCGAAAACCGAACCGTACCCATCGGTTCTCGATTCGGATACCCGTTCGGGTATTTAAATTCAGAAGAACCGTCGTGTTCGATTCGGTTCGAGAGTTTTGTCCAGCCCTAATGACAGTCTGCCAAAGATAGGGGTATATTGATGGGATTGGCCGACGCTGATGTCATTCCCTCCAAATGTGTGACTAATTGGATGATTTGACAAGGTGTAAGAAATCTGTAATCATGTTGTCTATTGGGATTGTGGTGGTAGAATCCTAGTTGACCTGGTATAACTAAATTGTGGCAAGTAGATATGACAATCACGAAGAACGTCTTGAATGAGATCGAAGATCGAGCAAAACAGGTAGAATAACATATTTGATTAAAACTTAAGTCAATTTGATTAAGTTGGCTTGGACTGAAAATTGAAAATAGGAAAATCATATTTTTGTGTTTGAGCTAAATTAACTAGTTAGCAAATTTATTTAGAAAAAATAAAATAATTTGACTTATTTAAATTTAAAAAATAATTAAGAAAATTCGGTTATTGATTTAGAACCGAGAATCGAACCGAATCTGTTGGTTCTCGATTCAAATACCCGATCGAATATTTAATTTAAGAAGAACCCCTCGATTCGATTTGACAGGTTTGCCCAACCCTAAACAAAATTAACGCCTTAGAGACTCAAAAATGTTGAAATTTGTTACACTTTCTCACGGACATATCTATGGTGGTATTATTCTCCAGAATGAATTTCCCGAGATAACCGAAGTAGAGGGGCAAGATAGTGATATATTGTAATTATCACGAGGAAAACTGCCTCTGGACCATTTGTGAAGACTGGAGATTGCACTTCCCATTGGAGATATGTTGGGAATGCAATAATCTGTTTTATGATCATTTATCGTACTCCATGGCTGACTTTCCTTATTTTCTTATTTCAATTATATATTTTTATTGAAAATATTTTGTTTTGTTCATTAACAAATATACCTTCATTTAATTTGACTAATTATAATATTGAAATTATACAAATATAAATAAGGGTGAATTGTAAAAGTTTTTAGCAAAAATTACTTTTTCAATAACGTTAAATAAGATTTCTTAATTCATATGAAAAACAAAACTAACTTATATGGACGGTAGGGACTATGTTATTACGTAAAACAATATTACAGACACGTCCTCTTGTTTTGAAAATTACAAACGCAATTTTTTTTTTTTTAACGTTCTATTTTGTTTCAAGTTCAAAACTATATTTTATTCCAAAATAATTAATTACATTTAATACATTCGTAAAAAATAACTTATTGATTTAAAATTATAGTTACTAAGGGGGAAAAAATAATAAAATAAGAAGAACAACTTTCATTCTTGTTTGGTGTCATTGTTCATCGTTTTTCTGTTATTGGGACCAAAGACGAACGATGTCGCTACATCAACTTCTATTTTTTATTTTCTTTTTTAGTGTTAGATTTGAATTATATTTAGATTATAAATAAGTAAAAAATAAAAAATTGAAGATATTTTAATCTTCACTTTGCCTACCCAAAAGCCACCCCCATTGCCATCTCTAATATAACCCGCTAGTATAATTTGACGAGTTCAAAAATAAAATACAAAGAAAATATAATATTGTCCAAATAAAATTACGTAAATTTAGCAATATTAGCTAAAAAAAATCTTCGCATTTAAATAAATAAATAAATAAAAACTTGATAATGAGGGGAAAATATAGAGAGAAACGAGGATAGTTTAGTATCATTCAATAATTATTTCAACATGATAAAATGAGCATACCTCGCGTGTAATTTGCTCTAAATTGAACTTCGAGCAATGGTAAGACAAAAGAGGTATTTATAACCTTCGCCTGCTATAAGTACATAACTTACTAAGCCAAATGAAGAAAAGACACCATGCATGTTAGCCATCCCCATACAAATGACGAGGGTGGAGCAGAAGGGAACAAAAAATTGCAATGCATTTCATAATCTTCTTCTGCTTCTTAGTAACAGATATACCTACGACAATGATCATGGGGCAATCCTTTGTGGATCACGTGGGAAAAGCGAAGATTTGCGGATGTTGTTGAGTGCACAGAATAGCATCACCACACGCTCCAATCCCACTCCAAACCCACCATGAGGTGGTGCACCGTACCTTCAGCAAGCCAATCACAAAATCAGATTTCACAGCATTACTAGTAATAGACATGAATAGTTATAATTTTATAGGAAACCATACATTAAACATACGAATAGTGAAAATGACACATTATCGAGTAAACATGATATCAAGAAACAATTTTTATGTGACTTCCAATTTCAAACAACTAATTCTTTTCTAGTCATAGCTCAAAAAATGGTAGCCTCTTGAGTCATATGCGCGCATATAGGCCTGGGCTAAAAAACCAAAAAACCGACCGAACCAATCAAAACGAATCGACTTGGATTGGTTTGACACATGTAATTGATTTGATTTATTTTTTCTTCTTTTTTTTTTTTTTTTTTTTTTTTTTTTTTTTTTTTTAAACAAAACTATGTTGAGTCGGTTCAGTCATGGTATGAAGCCTCAAGCTGCTAGTTAACCGAACCAATTCAACTCACTTACATGTTAACCTTTTTTTTCTTTTTTAAGAAAAATAAAAATAAAAAGATAAGCTCCAATCTAATAAGTAATAGCATCGGAAATTTCCTTTCACAAGTTCATTTTATTATACTTAGCCTTTTTTGCCTACTCAAACAATCATGCTACATAACGCATAAGAAAATAATAAAATTCTTAGGTTTTTTTTGCTGATTTGTCTCTATTAATCTGATTTTATTTGTTAGTCAATGGTTTTTGTAATATAAAGTTGTTTAGTTATTTTAGCTCTTGTAATCTAGATGGGCCAAAACACGGAATTTTTTTTTTCAAAAAAATTCAATTTGGACTAAAAGTCCAACCCGACTTGGTTTGGGTTGCAATTCACCCAAACAAATTAATTTGGTTTTGGGTTTGGGTTTGAATCGAAACCGATCCAAATCAAACCGCACCTAGGCCTACGAGCATCAGTTAATTTACTTTGAAGATAACAAGTCCATAATTCAAATACTTATCACGTTCTAAAATCAATTAATAACCTTTCATAGTTCAAACTTCAGTACAAGAAAGTTCATCTCTTAGCACTCAGTGAGAGAATGTAAGCCCAGAGGAAGCTAATGAGGATGTTTTAATTTGAACTCAAAAAGGAAACATGACCACTCCGTTAACAGAAGTCCTGAGAGAAAGAACGACCAGGTGGAAAGAGTACCTGAAGGAATCAATATATGTCGATATTGTCTTGACGTCAATTCCACAAGCTTGTGCACGTTCCAACAAGTACTCAGGCACATGTACACGCTGCGCTCCTGAGATGATTTCCTCACCTAACAATTAAGAAGACATTGTATTAGATCTCACTTCTTTTCCTTTTTTATTTCATTTTTTTTTTTTTTTTTTTTTTTTTTTTTTTTTTTTTTGG
>NW_019233203.1:25368-105119 GCF_002742605.1 Olea europaea var. sylvestris | reverse complement strand
AAGGTAAAAAGTTTTTTTTTTTTTTTTTTTTTTTACCTTTTCTTTTTCCCCCTTTCTTTGTCCCCATATACACACAACAAAATACATCAAAATGTTTTATCGAGAGAGTAATTATAAAATTTGTCGAGTACAGGGGTATATCTATCTCACCATTATTCTTGATTTTCAGAAAAATCAAACATCTAGCAAAATAACATATCCATAATGTTTTTAGCTCAAGTGCGAATCTATGGCATGGTTGCATCCTTCAAACTTTGTATTCTGTTTCATGTAAACTTAAGCACGTTATGGAAAATTAGACACTCTTCAGTTAAAATATTAATTCACAGCCAAGGTTGCTAGAATTGATATCCTAATTAGGATTACATCGGAATTAGATGCAATAGGGTGTAAAATTGAGAGATTCTAAGTAAATAGAAAGAAAAACTAGGAAAAAAAATAACCCGTAAACACGTTCAAATATTAGGATAGAACTCTCACTCTTGAAATTCTTACAGGATGGTCAAGATTTCATTGTATTATCCTTGCACGAAGTGGATTTAAATTCAGTAAAACTTCTGCCAAATACAATGGTATGCACATATGAACTAAAATGGACAGATTAGAACAGCACAGCGGTGAAACAACTTGAACAGCATCTCACAATCATCATTAAACAATTCAAATTGACAAAATGGAATAGGTAAGCCAGTTTCACAACTAGAGTAAAATTGTTTAATGTTTTGCAATTAGAGATTGGGAAAATCTGACCCCACTGTGCAAACAGCAATGAGTAAAGGTGTCGGGTTGCTTGAAGTTTTATGAAACACTAGCGACCAGCAGAGCAATTAAAAAGAAAAAAAAAAAAGGCAAAAAAAAGAAAAAAAGAAAAAGAAGAATAGTAATTTGGCACAAAAGCACGATTGCCATAAAATAGTGGAATCCGACAATCCTACCTTCAATACTATGGTCTCTATTTGCATTATGTGCATGAGAAGGATGACCTAAATGGAATTCCTCCTAAAGCTTACAACAAGTTCTACATTCCTAAGAAATGTCTTTGGATTGTATGCCCACAAAATATCACAATTCAACTTGATATCAGAATTTTAAAACTGACCATGAAGTACAACATAAAAATGCTGCAAAATGAGTTCAAACTTGACAAATTTGTTATGTCCTGAGAACTATAACATCTCAATTTATTTAGAAGTTAACATTTGTCCACACTGAAAAGCTTTCCTTTTCAAAACATATTCTATCCAAGAATGCACTTCATCATTGTCTCATTTTACATAGAAGGGATTTGATGCTTACCTCGAATAAAAACATCAAATGAGTTACTATAAAGTGGATTATCGTAACAAGGCATTGTATAGAATGGCCTAACAGCCAAAGGATAGCGATGAAGAATGTAGAACTCTGTGTCATACCTATGATCATAAAGTGAAATTAAAATCCTGTCAGACATTGCCTTCTCATTATTAGCCGAGGCAGGAACCAAATATGCAAAAGAAGGGATTTAAAGTAAATGGTGAAATCAACATACTTCTCAAGAACAAGCTGGCCTAATTTTCTCTCCGATTCTGTGTTAAGATCTCCAAGAGGATCGATTTCAACACCAACTTCCTATACAAATAGAGGTTATAAACATAATAAAAACAGTGATTTTTCTCAAAATGTGTATCTAAAATATGAGGTGGACGACCTGGCAATTCACATGGTATCATGGCATATTATTCACATTACGAGTCACTGTTCAGGAAAGAGAGTGCATGTATTACAGAAACATTAAATTAGTGAGCAGAAAATGGGCCAGGGAAAAAAAAAAAAATCAGCAGTAAGTAGATGAATAAATCCACAAGCAAGAGTAGAAGGCATGAATAACAACAGGAATACCAACACAAGTAGGAATAAATTGGTGTTCCTGACTTCTTATCATGTACTGCAAAATAACCCCTAACGGGATTCAAGCTTGAAAAAGTGCTCGTGCTTGTTAATATGCTACTTGTGCACTGAACCAAATACCTGGCATTTCTCCTAAGTCACTGCATCTGGACAAGACAACTTCAGCAAAAATTGATCTTTACAAAAAGTGAAAAAATAAAAAATAAAATAAAATAAATTTCGTTTCCTCCTCTTACCCTCAGCATTTGAATCCCTTCTTCAAACGTAAGTCGCAAGGTCTTTCGCAGGTACTGTATACACAACCATCAGCAGGAATTAGTAATTTAATTTCAACGCCAAAATTTCGAAATAGTTACTTTATTACGTAATTAGTATCTGTATGGGGACCCATTGCATAACTTCAGAAAAATCAACACTGCAAATCATGTAAAATGAGTAGTAATGACCTTCAATGGCTTAAAACGGTATTGTTCATTGATGGCTTCAAGCTCCTTTTGACAAGTATCATTCAAACTGTCAAACATTGTAACAAATAAGCGGTCAACAACATCCATCACCTGCATGAGTAGGATCAGCAAGTTATAAAGGAAGTTGTATTTCAGGCATTCAAAACTTCAATACCAATTATGCACACCTCTGAGTAGTGCTCCTTGATCTCCATTTCAACATCAAGACCGGTGAATTCACACAAATGTCTGTGTGTAAAAGAATCCTCTGCCCTAAAGACAGGACCAATCTCAAAAACACGACCGAAATCACCACAAATTGCCATTTGTTTGTGAAGCTGAGGTGACTGTGCCAGACATGCTGGTTGCCCTTTGTAATCGAGTTTAAAAACAGCTGAACCACCTTCACTAGAGCCTGCTATCAATTTTGGTGTGTGGATACCAACAAAACCTTCAGACAGCAAAAACTGCCTAAATATCTGAATAAACATGAAACAGAAGTAACACTCAGAAGGCATGATTTTGCAATGATTCGATAAGCTTCTTATTAATGTTAATTAAAAATAGAAGGAAAAAGTGAAACAGAACAAGCACAAGCACAAAAAGGCCGAACCTTTGGCAACAGCAGCCATTTCCAAATACCACTAACAGCAGAAAAAATATGCAAGCATCTAATTTCTTTCCAAAAATATCATGAGAAAACAAAAGTTAATACATGTCAACAAAAAGAGGCAACACTTATTATGCTATTCTTGCCAGCATCAGAAACATTGGGTAAACATGATGATATATTGTCAGAACTGAATGCATTATATCGCTGGAAATTTATAATCTACTACACTAGGATCAAGAGTGTAAAGTTCAACAGACAAACAATTGTTTTAGAAGATAATATGACCAAATCAAGAAGACCCCAATAAGGTTGCAAAGGGAAAAGAAATGAAGATATAAAAAGCCTACATACATTTTCAACTTGACATTGAATGCGAAAAATTCCTTGATTAGCAGGCGTGCGAATGTCAAGGACCCTGAAATTCAATCGTGTATCTTGATTTACACGAACAAGTTGCTCTCCAGCCTGCAATTATAAAATAGATTGGTTTAAATATAAAAGGAGTTATCCATCAATTTCTGGTAGGCCAAGTACTACAGGAACGCTACTAATTCTTAATATCCACTAGGTGGGAACAACTACTTTTAGAAGCACTGGAAAATATGCATTATGAAAAGGAATATATTCCTTCATGTACCTGGATAAACATGTACATTAGAAGAAAGCATACCTTCAAAGCATTTTCTATTTCCTCTTCACTTCTAGCAGCATCATCAATATTAATAGGTAGTGCAGGAATGGCCTTGTTGACACAATAAATTTTTTTCACTTGAACCTCCACCTACAGCAAACCAATCCATTATTCATCTGAAATACACAGATAATTCAAAAGCACCTGTTATATTCTAATTCATTCAAGCTTCTCGTGCACATAGTAGCCACTTTTTATATTTTGCAAGTACTGCTTCGTCCAGAGTACAACTTAGTATTTATAGGAGAATAATTATTTGACAACTCTCGTGAATTTTTTTCGAAAGACGAAAATCTTTTTACAGATGCATAGATTGAACATTCTAGTAGCTGTACTGGCCAAAAAATAAATTATTTTATCCACTGTACTGAATTGACACCAATCTCCATTTCACATCTTATCCAAGTTCAATTTTATTTGACAAATTGCAAATTAGTTTATACTCTTCCAGTTCATTAAAGAGAATTTCAAAATCCAGATTATACATTTTTCTGATGAATTCTTAGTACTTGTGTTTTTCATTAGTCACAAAACAAAGAAAATTCACGATTAAACCCCATTACGCCTTGCACGGAGAAGTAAAACTATGGTTAAGTCGGCACCATATTAGAATTATTCGAACTAAATTTAAAGCCAACATGACAGACAGAAACAGCCAGTCAAATCTTATTTTTCATCAGTGTTGTGCATAGAGTTAAAAAGTTACCGTTTCAACATACTTGAGCAAATTGAACCAAAAGCATAAAAGACCAAAAATACACACTACAGAGTTCCAGCAGTTGGAATTTGCGAAATATTAATTTCAATTAGGTGGAAATTCTGCCTAATCCAGTTCCAATGCTCAAATTCCATCCTTACTGGTTCCTACATTGCAACAATATAAACACAAAAATACACGCACCTGTTGAGTGGCGCCTTTGATGGTAGTAGCAGGCACAGTGATAACTCCTTCAATATCAACAATTGATTCCCGGCTCAAACTGGTAGCAAATTTCACCATCTGGGCACTCACAACATCAGGCGTCACGGTCAAAATGCACTGCACCGTAAACCCCCGTTCCCTCAGAACAACAAACGCCATCTTTTTCCCTACGGCTCGAATTGCCTGAACCCGGCCCCGAATCAGAGCAACCTGGTCCTTCAAATCTTCATTCAACGCCTTCACTTCCGTCCACTTTCGGCCAGAAATTTCCTTCGACTTCAAATCATCTAGAGGGGTATCCCCGTAATTTTCGGCTAATGGATCAGTGTCATCAATTGCCATAGAAGAGATGTTGGCGGCAACGGCAGCCGCCGCCGCCTCTTGGCGTTTGCGCAAGCGCTCGAGTTTTGCGGCCTCTTTTTTAGACAATTTCTTAGCACTGCCTTCTTCATTTTGTGGTTGATCTTCAGGGTTTGTTGGGTTTTGGTATGGTTCTTCAGAAGCCATTTTTACAGAGAGAATGTGGTAGTCTGTAGGGTTTTAGAGAGAGTAAGGAAAGCGATAATGATTCGATAGGGTGGAGAAATGGACAGTAATGGAATATATTCGGAACAACTCGAACCCAATTAAAATCCGACCAAATTTCGGTTTCATTTGATTCCGGTTTTATTTGAGCATCAATTCTAGTTATAAGAGATTTGTTTAAAAAGTCTAGTCAACAATAATATTTGGTAAAATAGGTTATCTTAATACTTTTTGGTTAATTAGCCTTTAGTCTATGATTCGATAGGGTGGAGAAATGGACAGTAATGGAATATATTCCGAACAACTCGAACCCAATTAAAAAACTAGAATTGATACTCAAATAAAACCGGAATCAAATGAAACCGAAATTTGGTCGGATTTTAATTGGGTTCGAGTTGTTCGGAATATATTCCATTACTGTCCATTTCTCCACCCTATCGAATCATAGACTAAAGGCTAATTAACCAAAAAACATTGAGATAGGCTATCTCAATACTTTTTGGTTAATTAGCTTTTAATCTACTTTATAATGTGTTAAAAGTCTTAAACACCCTTCATTTGAAATATCTAAAATATCCCATCTGAAACAAAAATTTACCAAATTGCCCAAACTTAAATGCCCATTTTTATTCTGACTATTCGTACACAATTTAAACCAACAAGTAAAATGGCATAGTGCCTTTTAAACTATTGAATGTCGTTTTAACTAATATCAAGTTTGTATCACTTTATATTTTTTCGTATCTACATAAAAATTAATTGAAACAAGTTTTAATTATATTGCGAATGTTATTGAGTGTCCGTGATCCAAAATGACATGCTGTCATTATAAACTACTTGATGACGTTTTATCTAAAATAAAAAAAAATTCACTAATTTATAGTGAAATCGAGACCCCATAAACCAAAATGTCATACTGCTATTTTAAATGATTAGGTATCGTTTCAACTAATTTCGTATCTGTCTCACTTTATTTTCACTCGTATGCACATGACAATGAATGAGTGGAAATTTTCATTACATTTGGACACGAGTAACGATACAAAGCTCACATGATAATGATCAATACTATTGTTTCGTAGATAAAGTGAATTAGATATAACTACGAACGAAAGTAAGTAAGTTAATTTCGATTATATTCTAATTATGAGATAAGATATTCAATAAATTGCCTCATTTAACTTGTACAAATCTTTTAAGATGTTCCAAGTCTAATCGACTCGTTTTGTAGTGAAATCAAGGCCTCGTCATCCAAAATAACATGATACATTTAAAAGGCTAAATAATTTAAATTCCAATTAAGAGATAAAATACTCCACAAAATATCTCGTTTAAATTGTTTAAGTCTTTTATGATGTTCCAAGACATGATCGATCCGTTTTGGAGTGAAATCGAGACCCTATAATCCAAAATGTTATGATGTCGTTTTAAATAATTGGGTGTTGTTTCTACTAATTTCGTATCCGCTTCACTTTATTTTCACTTCTATGTACATGAAAATAAACGAATGGATGATTTCATTATATTTGTCCCGAGTATGGACATAAAGTTCACGCAATAATAAACAACGTTATTGTTCCATGAGTAAACTGTATTAGATTTAACTATGAACAAAAGTAAGTAAATTTCATTATATTCTAATCATGAGATAAGATATTCAACAAGTTGGCTCATTTAACTTGTATAAGTCGTCTAAAATGTTCCAAGTCTTATCGACTCGTTTTAGTGTGAAATCAAGGCACGTGACTTAAAACGACATGATATCAATGAAAAGTTAGGTGTCGTTTCAACTGTTTTTGTATTCATTTTACTTTATGTTTACTCGTATCTTTATAAAATGAATGAATGCAACTGTTTACTACATTTGGATATCGAGAACCCTAATCTAAAATGCTACTGTTTTAAATGATTGGGTGTTATTTCAACTAATTTCATATATGTTTCACTTTATTTTCACTCGTATGCATATGACAATAAGCGAATGGAAATTTTCATTACATTTGGACATGAGTATTGATATAAAGTTCACATGATAGTGACCAACAATATTATTTCATAGGAAAATTACAATAGACTTTACTGCGAATGAAGATAAGGAACTCCAATTCCATTATATTTATTATGAGTTAAAATACTCAATAAATTAGTTTGTTTAGTTTGTAAAAGTCTTTGTTTTGAATTATTTATGTTCATAACCACTTCAAAGTTTAAGGATGAAAGTTTCAACTACATTTCAACTTTATCGTCGACACACTGATTCAAATTATAGAAAGTCACTCTGTAATCTGATTAAACTGCACTACACTACACCTGACAATAAAGAAAAAAGTAAGTAACAAGTGTGGTATGCGACGCATAGCACGTACGGTCATTTAATGTGTACAAGTCATGTATGATATTTCAAACACTGTTTTACTAGTTTCAAAGTGAAATCGATACCTTATGACTCAAAAAGGCATCTGATCATTTTAAACGGATGAGTGACATTTCTACTCATTTCATGTTCGTTTTGGTTTATTCATGCTCGTAACTATTTGAAAGTTTAAGGATGAGAGTTTTAACTACATTTCATCGACACATTAGTTCAAACTATAGCGAGTCACTTTATAATCGATTAGAAACTATACTGCACTACATTTGACAATAAAGAAAAACGTAAGTCGTAAATATGATATGCAAAACATAGTATATGTAGTTGTTCAATGTGTACAAGATATGTATGATGTTTAAAATACTATTTTACTAGTTTCGGAGTGAAATCGATACCTCGTGACCCAATAAGGCATTTGGTCATTTTAAATGTATGAGTGATGTTTCTACTCATTTCGTGTTCATTTCAATTTATTCATGCATGTAACCACTTGAAAATTTAAGGATAAAAGTTTTATCTATATTTTATTGACACATTGATTCAAACTATAGCGAGTCCCACTATAATTCGGATGAAAACTACACTACACTATACTTGACAATAAAGAAAAATGCAAGTAGAAAGTGTGGTATGCAAAACATAGTACGTGGAGTCGTTCAATGTGTACACGTCATGTATGATGTTTCAAATACTGTTTTACTAATTTCGGACTGAAATTGATAACTTGTGACCCAAAACGGCATCTGGTCGTTTTAAACGTATGGTTGTCGTTTAGGATTTAGGATTTCGGGTTTAGGGTATAGGGTTTTGGGTATATTGTTTAAATGTATGGTTACATTTATAGTATTGGATGATATTCCGAACATTAATTTACTAATTTTATAATGAAATCGAGACTTTTTGCCTCAAAACGGCATATTGTCGTTTTATTGGTAGGGGTGCCATTTAGGGTATAGGATATAAAAAAAAATATCGAATATGTAATCATTAAACATGTATAAGTGAAATTCGAACCCTACAACTCAGAACGACATGTGATCATTTTACAAGTATGACTGCCGTTTAGGGTATATAGAAACCGTTTAGGGTATACAAAACATAGCATGTACAATCATTTAACTTGTATGTTTTATCTATGATGTTCCAAACATTATTCTTACTCGTTTCAGAGTAAAATTGATACCACATGACTCAACACGACATCTGATTATTTTAAACGTATAGCCAACATTTCTATTCGTTTAGTGTTAGTTTCGGATCGTTCACGTCTGTAACCACGTAAAAATTTATGGATGAAAGTTTTTATTACATTTCGACGTTGCTATTGACACATTTGTTTAAACTATAGTCAGTCAATTCATAATATGTTAGGAAGCCACACTTCACTTGACAAACAAGAAAAACGTAAGTAATAAGTATAGTATCCAAAATATAGCACGTGTAGTTGTTTAATTTATATGACTTATGTATATAGTTTCAAAACATGTTTTACTAGTTTCGGAATGAAATTGACACCCCATGACCCAAAATGGCATCTAGTCGTTTTAAACACAGGGTTGTTGTTTAGGGTTTATGTTTTAGGATATAGGGTTTATGTTTTAAGATATATGGTTTACAAAATAGAAAAACATGTAATTATTCAACATGTAAAAGTCATATATGATATTCGAAACACTATTTTATTAGTTTTAGAGTGAAATTCATACCCCGTGAGGCCAAATGGCATCTGATCATTTTAAATGGAGGGTTGCCATTTGGGGTTTAGAGTACAGGGTTTACATTTCAGGGTATAGAGTTTAGAAAACAGAAAAACATGTAATTGTTCAACATGTACAAGTTTATATGATGTTCAAAACACTATTTTACTAGTTTTGGAGTGAATTTGAGATCCCTTAACCAAAACCACATGTTATCATTCTACACGTAAGGGTGTCATTTAAGGGGTATAGTATACAAAAATATAGCTCATGTAATCGTTCAATATTATCAAGTGAAATTGAGATCCTGTTACCCAATATCACATGTCATTCCAATACTTATTTCTTAGTGAGATCAAGGCATCATGACCCAAAATAGCATGTTGTCATTTTAAATGTATAACTGTCTTTTTCCAGACTGGATAAATTTGCATAGTTAATAATATAATCTATTTTTTCATTGCATAAATATATAAGCTATCATAAAAACTGCAGTTCTATTTCAACTCAACTACTTAATGTTTGAATAAAACATTCATTCAATGGAAAACATTGCACAATTTCATAGCTACACTAGTCAGCATCCATACACCTGTTCCGTAATCAATCATAAAAATCAATACTAACTAAACAAAATCAGCATTCATGCACTTGTTTTCCAACTAAATTATATAAAACTTTCCTATCTAGAAAAAATTAGCATCTAAGTCCTATATCTTTCGACTACATAAATTTGAAAAATATATAAAGAAAACAATTATGTTAACTCGGCCATCGAAGGCGAAATATATTCCACCAAAATATATTATCATAGATATACTGGTCAAACTGTAAATATAAATGAAAATTTCCACTAATATGCTTATTGTTCCATCACTTCTGCATTCCGAAGACTAAAATTTAAGGTGACAAAATACTCTTAAAAATATCAACTTTAACATAGATAAGATAAGATGAAGCAAAATAGTTCTAAAGCAACACCTACAAGTTATTCCCGTTTAAACTTTGCACGAGCTACTACTAAAGCACCAAATACATCTAGTCATCAGAATATACCAATTGCAAGAGATAACTGCCAACTACCTACTGACTAAATGCATACTCCTGCAGAAGTAAATTCTCAAATAACGACAAAAGAGAGAAAAATGACCATGTGGATGTTCTCAAATCAAATGCCAAAATTAGCATGGACCTTTTTTTGGAAAATTAAGCTAATGCTTGTGCCATCAAATACGAACCGTTAAAAGAGTTTAGTAAATGAATGAATCAAAATTTCAAAATGCCCTTATTTCATTACAGCAAAAGTTAACAAAAGTAAACAACTAATCAAAATACTACCATCTAACAAAATTAGCGTCTAAGTCCTATATCATCTGATCACATAAAATTGAAAAATATACAAAGAAAACAATTATTTAATCTTATTATCGGATATAAGTTTTACGTCTAATCCGGCCGACAAAGGTCTATAAAGTTGATAGTGTATATTCCGTAATCTCATTGATCGACAAGAGATAACTGCAAGCTACCTACTGACGTGTCCATTGCTTATCTCTACTCATCATTCAATTGTGCGGCCAAAAGCTTTTCTCCCCCAAATATCATCTAATATTGCTTAAATATAGTAAGTCTATGAAGGGAGTGCATTTTTGAAGGTCTACCTTTAATTTTATCTTCAGCGGGAATCACAAACTCAAATGAGTGTTTCATTTCTACAATAACGAAATCACATACTAAAATGAGTATTCCATTTCTACAATAAAAGACACAAAATGATCATGTTAATTAATCAATGAACAAATATAAAAAATTTTCAGTAATTTTAAATGATATGTAGTACAATTCATTTTCAAAAATAGAAAAAAAATAGGTGACATTTTCAAAATTACATAAACGGCAGGATGCAATTTTCAGAACTATATAAATTTCATGGTGCCATGCTGGAAAATTCAACAACTAACATATCAAATATCACAATCTCAACCAAGTAAATGCAATTTACATCATGAAAAAAATGCAAAACATTACCATATATTAATTACAGTAAAAAATCACGATCTTTTATTACTCTACCATATTCCATTTAATGCAAATTGTAAAATAGTACCTATTTGTTAAGACTTCAATGATATCACAGATTATCTATTTCATTACACTAATATCGCAACGAACATGACATTTAAATATTTTCAACAAGCAAATACTTAAATATCTAATTTTTTATAGCACTTTCTATTAAATTGTCATCTTTGTTTCCACTTATCAGCTCAACACTAATTAGAATAAAAAAGAATCATATGTTGCAATTTTCAAAATCACCTACGTTATTTACTTATAAGCCTATATGTATATGTTCAATATCTCATACTCAGAACACTCTTCTACATATTTTTTTTATCAATTTGCTTTTATATCTACATCATGAAGAATAAGCAGAGAAATAACATTTTTTTGAAATTTGCAGTTACAGGAAGAAAGTTGAATTGTGAAGTATTTTTGGTGTAATTCAAAGCAACAATGAAAAATATGAAGAGAAAATTGAGTTCCAAAAGTTAATCACAGCATACAAAAAAATGAATAAATTTAAAGGTCTAAAAAAGCCCACCCTATTTGTATAACTCTTCCTGGCACAAATTTCTCTAATTTTTTTTTTGGGGCATAAAATCGTATTAAAAATGAAAAATTGAGGAATCATTCATACTTGAGAATAGCCCACTGTGAAATTGGTTCTTAGAAGTGGTTATTCACGTATGGGCACTTTTTTTTTTTTGCGAGTTTCGATCTTGGAAAAATTGATGAAACCTTCATACCAAATTCTTCATTTCACTCAAGAAGACGAAGGAAATCGATTTTAAATGGTAGAAGGATCTGGAGATGAAGAAGACAAGAAGAAAAATTAGGGGGGTTGGGGATTGTGAAGAGAGAACAAAGATGATGGATTTAGGATTATGAAATTCAATTGATTTGAGAAAAGAAAATAGGGAATTAAGTTTTCTAGTGATGTTGAATAAGGGTGTTTTAGGTAGTTTATAAATCCCCCTTTAATATATTTATTTTAAAAACATTATTCTGGTCAAATGCTAAAATTCCAAAGTGTATTATAATATAGGCTATTTGACCCAATTACCACAAAACTATGACGCTATTTGGTCTGATTTTAATCAAATTTTATCAAAATTTATTAAAAACTTAATTTTAATCTTCATCAAATCGGGCTAAGTTAATGTTTAGAATCAAAATAAATTTCACTTTTATAATTAGAATAAATATTTGAATAAAAAAATTTGTTTACTTTATGGGATGATTATATTCACAATAAAGCCTATAATTTACATTTTACTTTTCAAATGTGAGAAAAGAGAGACCTAATTGAGTCAGCGTAGATTGGTCTTGGTACATTGTATTGTATCTATATATATCACTATCGAAAAAGTCTACATATTGAGAAGAAAAAAAAAAGAAAGAAAGAAATTAACAATGATACCCAACTCATATTTCATAATTTTTGAAATTACCGTTTAATTAATATTATTTTCAAAATAACTTATTATTGAAAAAATCTTGCTTTAGAGTGTAATATGTTATAATATGTAGCTCATATAAAATAAAACATATGCATATTAGAAAACTAGGCTGATGTAGGAATAGTGCCGGAAGAGCGGAACGCATCGAACGAACGAAATGGAACTCTGTAACTCATAGTTGCTTCGCTTCCATAGAGTTAGGCCTACTGTCGAATTACATGAGTCTACACGTTTTTTTCTTTTAAACTCTCTTTATTGATTCCATATTGTTCATTATTATCATCACGCACACGATACAACATGTTGTCACCTCTTATTATATGCTATACATTGTGATTGAATTAATGTAAGAATAGATATAAAGATGTTTGTCCTATTTTAACGTATGGACCTCTATGATTCTCTCTCCATTGTCTAAACAATTTTGTCAAAATATAAAATTTCCTCCTCCTTTCTTAAAATATATGATCCTTTCATTGGAGGAAGTTATCGGAGGCCATCAAACTATGCACAGAGGGAATTGATTCAGAAGTCAAATACAATAAGATCAAAGAATCAAGATTACCATGTAATCTGGAAGTAGCAATGGATAGTGTCGAGGTAATTCCATTACCACGTTAAAAAACATCATAAAAAGAACATACCATTTTGCCCCCGTTTAGCTACCATTAATTGGAATTATAATGAGAGGAATAGTGTTTTTTATAAAAATAAGTGGATGTAAAAGAATGAAAATTTTTCGATTTATGTGTAATATTATTTTATTGAAGATTGTGTGGTTGAAAATATGAGAGAGAAAATTTTAATTTAAATTGATGAGATTTAAAGGGGGCCAAACGAGGGCTTCGATAAATATTTTATATGTGCCAAAAGTCATTAACCTTTCTAAGCATAATTTCTTAGGAAATCATGATGCACATTTCTTGTTATCTAGGATTCATGTTTCTCAGTTCTATACATACTTCATGGTCAAATGTCACACTCATAAAATCAATCACAATCTTATATTTATCAGTATGCACTCATTTAGGTAAGTATTAATTTGTACACATACACGTGCACACAACTATTTAGTATCTCCAAGTAAATTGAAATTACCTTACAAATTAACATACATGCAAAGGTGAAGACAAAACGAAAAAAAAAATGATAATAAATCGGATAAATAATTTTATTAAACGTAAAAAAAATAATGAAATTTCATGTCCCTTTTATAATGTAAAAGTTTAACCCCTCCATAATGAAAACTAATTCACCAAAAGAGGTTACATCTAATATAATGATATTTTAATTTTATATTAAATTTGAAATTGAATATAAACCTGAAATTTTTTTAAAAGAAATTATTAATTTTGAAATTTAAAACTTATTAATATATATGTTACAACAATATCTTGTCATACTACTCACAACTAATCCATTCAAAAGATAAGTTACACTCTTAAATAAGATTTTCAATTTTCTGCGAAAATTGTAAATTAAAAATCAAAACTGAAAATTTAAGAAGGTTTTAATTTTGAAAGACTAAAACTTCATTACACGTGGGATGTAAATAAAATTATGCAGATTAATTATGAAATTACACTCTTTTTAAATATTAATTCAACACATTTTTCATAAATTTCCATCTAGTATTATTTATCATCCCCTACATCCAAACAAGGTTGAGGAAAAATTCCAATTTGTTTTACCATAAGTTTGAAGTTCAGTCAACCGCATATTCTTTCATTGAATATCCAAAGGTCAAGAAAATGACAGAAACAATGCCACAGCCCGTTCTAGGACCAACCAGAAGTAAAATATTTGTAGAAATAGAAATATGAGGCAAAAGCAAAAAAGCCAAAAAAAAAAGGTACCATGTAGAGGAGAGAGCCAAGCAAAAATTCCCACATCATCTCTTCTCGAAACCAAAATAAATATTTCATTGACCTTTCGACCCACCATGTGAGCGTACCTGTCATGGCAAAGGTCGGCGAGACAAACCTGTCAGCCATTCTTTTTCTTACATATCGTCTCTCTTTGCTTCACTTTTTCTGCAATACTTTTATCTTGTTTTCCAAATGAACATAAAACGAATCGTGAATATAGAGCTATTTAACAACTTAGAACCTTGTGTCCATGTAGACAGATAATTTTTATCCTTTAGCGTGCATCATCAAATGTCCTAATATCATTTCGGCCAAGAGCATTGACATGAATTGGTGCCCCCTGTTTGTGGCTAGAAAGCAAAATAGATACCATAAAGAAAGCGTGAGCTACAATGACTTGTTGACAAAACATCGTTTCCTAACCTTTACACCGTTGTTGAAGATAATGACCACAATATTGTCGGGATAGATATTACAATATAATACGTGTGTGCTACATCCCATCTCACATATGTACACAAAATAACAAGTATCCAAACATAGTAAACATTTTAAAGATTATGCATATCTCTCTAAACACATAATCACCAACACGACTTAGATTGTTGAAAAAATTGGGTGATTTGTGTTTAGATGCTTACCAATTAACATAATCAACTTATATATCACAATAAAATAATTCAACAATAATATGAGTATACGAGAAGAAGAGTTAGAAATACAAGTCTCGGGAGTCATGTCGAAAACGCTGTCCTAAAGTCGTGTTATCTCCCCTGCGCGCTGGTACTTTCGACACTACACGACTCCAAAATAAAACTCATATAACTCACAATCGGCTCTCCTTCTATGGGCACGTGCAGAGATAAGTGAACGAACCCTTTCAAATTGCCAAAACTATAGAAAATAAAATATAAATATAGAGAGTTATTATGAAATTATCTTTTCCATGTTATGTTTAACTACATGAAAATCACTCCCTTTTATAATGAGAAATTCAACCCACACCTTTATGAAAATAAATCAT
Organism: Olea europaea var. sylvestris; assembly: GCF_002742605.1. Classification (NCBI taxonomy): domain Eukaryota; kingdom Viridiplantae; phylum Streptophyta; class Magnoliopsida; order Lamiales; family Oleaceae; genus Olea; species Olea europaea. Next base: position 89,551 of record NW_019233203.1, on the reverse strand, counting down.
ATTTAAATATAAGTTACAATTTAAAGAGTTTCAAATTTGTATTAAAATTTAAATTGAAAACTGAAAATTCAAATTACTTTTAATTTTGAAATTTAAAACTTAAGTTACAAGTAGTTGGTTCTAAGCACAGTGAAGTTGAATACTATTATTCTATAAGCAAAGATTTCTCTCATAATATATGAAAAATTGACCAATGTGTCATAAGTAGTATACAAGCAACATTTAACCTCCTTTCGAGAAGAATTTATAAACAATTTGATCTATAGACAAAATAAAAATGAGTATTGGATAAGTAAATAGCATTTGTGTATCACTTGAAATGTGTCCAAAATAAAGTTTAACCAATTTATAAAATTGCCTAATGGGAATAGATGTTAATGGAGTGATTGTGGCTTTGGTTCAAGAAATAATAGAGATTGTTGTCTTGCTTTTATCCAACGAGACTCTAAGAAAAAAGGTCACGTGACAGTCACGTCATAAGTGAACTTAAGTCCGCACTTCACATACTATCTTACTTGGCCTATTTGAGACCATTCAGTAGTTGAATTGATGCACTCTATCAAACCATGTAAAGGCCGAAGCCTCAATCGACGACATGAGGAACATGACACACTGCAACTCCAATTCAGAGCGAATTTCCTTTGAGCATACGAGGCACCTTTCCTTAGAAGATCTTCTATGAACGATTGATGTGACCTCTTGAAACAATCATCATATCAAATCAGCTTGTCAATCTACTGTTCATTTACCAAGCCTAGACCATAAGGTGACTACTTTTCATAGTCATTTTAATGTCCTTGAGCTTAGGACTAATGGAATGATGACTAAACAAGGCGTCTTGAGCGTAAACAAATATCTATTTGTTTACAGCATTATCTATTTATTTACAGCAAGTGATGAAATTTAGCTTACACTTACAAACTAATTCAGTTCAACTTCATAAATAACATTCGTTTGGTTTGTACCATTATTATACATATGATTTCGTAGCATGTGTTGCTTTCAACCTATTTGTATATTTATATTAAAAAATGAAATAGTTACGAAGCAAACATCTGTACCTTCTTGGCGACACAAGGTGTTTCTACTACTCTGATGAACAAATGTTACTTATGAAATGAGGTTGGGGCTTTTCTCCAAAGTTGTACCTCTAGCGTGAGAATTACAAAGGATTTAAGAACGTAGACTTAAGAAGAAAAGATAGGATGTGTATTCAAATAGCCAAAATTTCAAGATTCATACATATCTTGTCTTAGGAGTATTTATAGTTGTCTGAAGCCATGTAACTGTTGGGCAATTATTGTGCAACATGTCCCACGTAGCACTTCCCACTACCCCCCACATTTTGAGTGTAGGACATCTACCTATCCAACAGTTAGTTGTGGCCATGATAATCATTGAATGATTCACATTCAATTCAAGAATGTTTTATGGTTAAGTATTGTGTTGACCTCGTAGCGGTAGAGTGCCTCATAATAGTAGACGGCCTAGTATGAACGTAGAGGGTCTCATAGTAGTAGATGGCCTAGTATAAATGTAAAAGGCTTCATAATGGTCGACGGTCTAATGTGAATGTAGAGAACTTCATAGTGATAGACTGCCTCATAATAATAGATGATCTAATATGAATGTAGAGGACCTCATAGTGGTAAACAGACTCATAGTAGTAGACGTTCTAGCATGCAAGTAGACAGTCTCGTAGTGGTAGATGACCTAGCATGCGGTGCTTTATGTAGAGTGCTTATTTAGTAGTCTTCACCTTGTTGGCCAGCGTAAATAATTATTGATATCATCTAATATCATAAAATCAATCATTTAGGTATGTTTTAAAATTGTTGCATGAATGGTGTTCGTTGTTTGTTTCGTGATCTATTACATCAAAAATTTCTTGAAAATTCAAAACAATTGATATGAAATATCATATTACCACTTCAGATTGTCCATTTTATGATTTTTATCCTACAAGTCAAATATGATTATAGCAATGTTATGTTGCTAATTTTTCTAAATAAAAATGAACTAATGCACGTAAGAGTTACTTATAAACCAAGTACTGTGGTCGACAAAAGAATTCTACAAATGAGAGCTTTGGTTGAATAAACTAATTTACAATATTTACAAAGCCCAATTAATTTTTATCGAGTTGATTGTATTATGAATTTGTCTAATAGTACATATTGGAGTGTACCGAATGGTGTACACCCCACTCACATGGATGTGGGACCCATGTGAAAGAAATAATATTTTATTCGAGTGGGTCCTTTGTCAATGTGAGTGGGATATACACCATTAGGTATATCCCAATATATCACTAGCAAAATCGATGTATTATTATGTCAAAAGTATTTTCTCAATTAATACACAAACTCTAATAATTCAGTTTTCCACTCATGTCAACATATAACAAAAATCCGTTTTTTTTTTTATCAATTATATCATGTTACTTAACAACATTATAAAATCACGTGCATCACACGTGTTCCTAAATAATTTAATGATAAAGCATGGTCAATTTTCGAGCCTCTCATCTACAACACACATAAATATGATTTTATAACATTTATGTCGGCTTTTAATATAATATTGTTGACACATAAAAATTCGGCCTAAATTGAACGGCCCAAGGAATGAAGCCCAATAGGAGGATCCCCAAATCAGATAGCCCAAAGGATGAAACCCAATCAGACAATTCAGGATGAAAGCCCAAATAGGGAAGCCCAGGAACGCGATAACACCATCGTCCAAACTTGTAAATCGCCCAGGACCTGAGCGAATGGAGTGCCATGCAGTCGCCCAGAACTGCTACTCTATTCTCGCCCAAACCTTCAAGTCGCCCAAAGTTTTAGCAAACATGAAGTGTTGTGGTTATCAAGAAGTGCAGTTATCAAAGCAGTTATTAAGCAGACCTATCACGTTCCACGATTCAAGGAATTCAATCGAAAACGGTTGAACAACGAAGAGTAATGGCAGCAGTTAAAAAAGGGAGTTCCATGACAAGTTGGCCATTACGAGGAAAGTTGGCAGTTATAGAACGATCAAGCAGTTTTTAAGCGGTTGATCATAAAGAGATCATCCAGGGAGTATAAAAGGAAGAAAAGACATAGAGCAGAAGGACCGAATCAAAAAAACTCTCGAATAGAGAGCATGTAATTTTAAATTTCTTAGCTTAGATTTAAACACTTCTTTCGGTAACTCGTGTGCTTGCGCCCCTTGGAGACATTCTGTTTTTAATTTCCAATTGTAAAGTCATAGCCAATAAAGAACACCCCTTTTTGGGACTTTGTCTCAAGAGGTTTGTCCCTTACACAATCGTCTGATCCCTTTTTAATTGTTAGCGACGAACCCGTGCGAAAAAATTTGGCACGCCCCAGTGGGACAGTGGTGTTTGGTGTTGAAAATATAAAAGGTGAAACAATATGCCTCAAAGATCTGATAAGGAAACAATATACCCAAAATGGGAATGCACATTATGACAACATGGCCAAACAACTAAACACTTTGAACGAAACAATGAATAAGTTAGTAGGCCAAATATGTCAACCGGTTATGCCTCTTGCAAACCACTTTCAAACTAAGACAATTGTGGAACATAATCCCCTAATCCTAAATTCGAATCAAGGGGTAGAACCACTTTCTGGTCCCTCTACTTCAAACTAAGGGGGCGGTGCGGTGCTAAATCAGAACAATGGTAGTGGTACGCCTAACTTGGGGGGTAATTCGAATGTAAGAGATAATGTCCTAAACAATGGACAGAATACCCCACGTGTCGATGAGGGAATAGATATTCAGGCTAATGGTAATGGCCCTAATCATGATAACTTTGTTGCCAATCAAAGACCAAACATCAGGCCTCATGCAAATCAACCGGTTAACCAACCCGTAGGAATTCCATATGACCCCAACGTCATGTTGAGAAATTAGATTATGGAAATCGTACAGGATTAGATGGTTTTTGGGATGCGTCCTGTCATTAGGCTGACTTACACAAAGTCATATCCTGATTGGGTAGACCAAGCATATCCATGGCCTAGAGGGTATAAAGTGCCAAAATTCTCACTGTTTACCGGTTTAGGAGAGGTGTCTACTCTAAAACACATAGGGCGATTCACATTGCAAAATGGTGATGTAACTGATTACCATAAAATGAGGCTTTTCCCTAGTTCATTAATAGAAGTAACTTTCTCTTGGTTCATTAACTTGCCAGCGAACTCTGTTCAAACATGGCAACAATTGGAACAGTTATTCCACGCCCAGTTTTATAAAACTGAGTCTGAAGTCACTTTGGCTGATTTGGCGAATCTACGTCAAATGTCAAACGAATGGGCAGAAAGTTTTCTACAAAGGTTCAAGACAGCAAGAAGCAAGTGTTTTGTACCTCTGCCCGAAAAATAATTCGTCAAAATCGCTCAGGGCTGTTTGAACTTTGATTTAAAAAAGAAATTCCAAGACAAGGAATTTTCTGACCTTTTCCAATTGAGTGCGAATGTGACTAGGTATGAACGACTGATAAGAGAAGAAGAGCAGATGAAAAATTCTAGTAAAGGGACTTATTACAAAGACCCAAATTTTGACATTCATACCATCAGCGACGAGTCATACGACCAAGTCGAAATGTGTTTGGCCGAATCGGTCAAAGGAGATACGTATACTTCTCCTATAATGACCAAGCCTAGACCATCGGGCAAAGATGAGCCCATGAAAGATGGAAACATAAAGGCTAGAACGTTCTCGTTCGATGTAATCAAAGCTGACCTTATATTTGATAAATTATATAGGGATAAGCAGATAAAGTTGAGCAATAAGCATAAATTGCCAAACCCTAAACAAATTAAGGGTAAAAATATTATAAGTGGCATAATGCATGGTCACATTTGACTAACAATTGCTTGGTTTTTCGCCATGTGTTGTAGGATGCCATTGAATCAGGGCGAATTACGTTCGACGATAAGAAGAAGATGGCAGTGGATGAAAATCCTTTTCCACAGCCACTCAGAGTGAACATGGTGACGTCTGGTTTCAAAAATAAGTTGTCAAAATTAAAGTTGGTCATAGATGATGGAGAAGAGGACCCTAGACCACATCCTAGTGTCTTTGAACGAATCAAGAGGAAAGAACCAAAAAGGACGAAGACGTCCTGTGTGCAAGATGTAAAAGAGAAGTGAGTGGGAACACGGAGAAACCAGGGATATGGCAGCATCCCCATCGCCCTACTTTCTTCCCAAACACTTAGCCTGGTAGAGGGCGAGGTACATCATTCTATAGAGGATCGCCTTTTGAGAGGGAGTTCAGGCCAGCAGATAATGGGAGAACATTCAGGCCGCAACCTCGCCAGCCAAATGTATGACATTCGTTCCAGTATAATGCAGGAAGGGCAATACCCTTCAATGAGATGACTAGAACCCAACAAAGGCGTTTCCAACGAAACTATGGACGAATGATGAGGCAGCAACAGAGATTGCCACATCCTAAAGCGCCTAAACTACTCAAGATAGCCAATCAAAATGTTCTCAAGGATAGTGAAGAAACCGGCACAGATGAATCAATGAAAGAGCTGCCAGAAACTTCTTCTGGGAGATTAAAGTTTGAGCGAGACAGAAGGGATGGAGAAGATCCAGATCAGCCCCTTACTATCCAGTTCGATACCTTACCTCCTGTCATGGCCAATAATTACTTACTGGCCAATGAATTCAAGAATAAAGAAAAAGAAGAGGAAAGGGAGGATAACGAAGGAGAGGCTTGCGTGCTAGAATATGAAGAAGGCTAAACTTCTAGAGAGGCCTACAACGATAAAGAAGACGACGGGATGACAGACATTGAAGAAGAAATCGACCTAGAAGCAGAAGGAGGAAGGAGAGGAGTATCGCGCAATACTCTGTTGAAGCAACTACATCGAGAGGGAGTTCGCGAAGTAGACTTGTTGGGAGAACCATCTGGGCGTCCTTTCGATTTCTACGTACTGTATGGGACACCTAAAAGGAAGAAAAGAGTGCCTCGCTCTGAAAAGTATGGATTACCTCCAAGAATAATGCCCCCTCCCACAAGTTGGGTAACTGATGAGGAAGCATTAGAAAACAGTAAGAAGGAAATTCAGGAGACAGAGGCTCAGCGCAATATGCTGCACGTCGACTTATCACAGGGGAATAATTCTACAGAAAACAAGCAGGAAGTAGAAATAGAGGCTGCCAAAAAGGTTATTTTTAAACGGTCAGCCATGAAATTGACTAAACACTTGAGGCCATTGTACGTTAAAGCTCTAGTTAACGGCATCCCTGTGGCAAAAGTGCATGTCGACAATGGAGCAGCGATAAACACCATTCCATCTAGGATGATGAGGAAGTTCGCAAAGACAGAGGGTGACATGATTCCTACAGAAGTCATCCTTACGAGTTTCAATGGATGAGCAACTTCAACTAAGGGAGTTATGCCATTGGACATAACTATAGGGACGACTACTAGAACCACAGTCTTCTTTGTAATAGATGGTCCTACTAGTTACAATGTGTTACTAGGAAGAGATTGGATACATGGAAGTCGCTGTATACCTTCATCGCTCCATCAATGCCTGATCTTTTGGAATAACAAAGGCGAAGCAGAGGTGGTACAGGACGATCATAAGCCTTTTGTCACAGAAGCAAACTCGGTGGAAAAGTTCATGTACGAAGGAAACTATGGACCTGTCAGGGTAGTACAAGATGGGGAAGAAACTCAAGTTACGCACTTACTGAAATGTTCAGACAGATGAGGCCAAATATAGTGGCCTTAGAAGAGCCAGTAATTGGCAAAAGAATAATCAATGAGTCTTGAATGGATTCTAAGTTACAAAAGCAAATGACCGATATTCAGGCCTTCAAAGCCAGACTAATGGCTTTCAATAAGGAATGCAATGACAAGGCGAAAGAAGAGACAGCCCTGAAAGCACTGAAGGACAAATTAACAGTATTCGAGTTAGAACAAAGCATTGGTTGAGAAGTCAACAAGGTGAATTGTTTAGAAGAAGAAGTACTTACAAGGGAACTGGACGACAAAGTGATGCGGATCATCAAACCTGGATACGCTCAAGCACAAGACCCTCTGATCAAAGTAAATATTGACAATAAAGGAGAAGATCGTCCAACATTCATCAGCCAGATGCTCGATCAAGAGGTTAGTCATAAATTAATCGCTTTGCTAAAGGAGTATAAAGATTGTTTTGTTTGGGAATATGAGCAAATGTCTGGTTTAGATAGAGACTTGGTGGAACATAGGTTACCAACTAAGCCTAATTTTAAACTTCATAGGCAGTCTCCTAGACGTTTTGCTCCTAATGTACTCCCTGAGATTAAGAAAGAGATAGAGCGATTATTGAAAGCAGATTTTATTAGAACAGCCAGATATGTCGAATGGTTGTCTAATATCCTGCCAATACTAAAAAAGAATGGTAAACTAAGGGTGTGTATAGACTTTAAGAATTTAAACATAGCTACACCCAAAGATGAGTATCCAATGCCCACGGTGGATTCTTTAGTCGACTCGACTGCCGGACACGTCATGTATTCTTTCATGGATGGGTATTCAGGATACAATCAAATTTATATAGCTGAAGAAGACATACATAAAACTGCCTTTAGATGCCCTGGGTCTCTAGGATGTTTTGAATGGGTGGTTATGCCTTTCGGCCTAAAAAATGCAGGAGCAACTTATCAAAGGGCAATGAATTTAATCTTTCATGATATGATAGGCAAGTTTGTTGAAGTGTATGTAGATGACATAGTAGTCAAGTCCATTAAAGAAGAGGACCATTTCGAACAGTTAAGATGTTCGTTTGAGCGAATGAAGCAATATAAGCTAAAATTAAATCCCTTGAAATGTGCATTTGGTGTTAATGCAGGGAATTTTCTTAGCTTCTTAGTACACAAGAGAGGGATTGAACTTGATAAAAATAAAGCGAAGGCCATTTTAGAGGCCAAACCACCCAACAACAAAAAAGAATTGCAAAGATTTCTAGGCCAAGTAAACTTTTTAAGACGATTTATTTCTAACTGTGCAGGGCGAACTAAAGTCTTTTTGCCGCTCTGAAAGCTGAAAAATCAGGACGAATTCGTCTGAAAAGAAGAACATCAAAAGGTTTTTGAAAGCCTGAAGACATATTTATCAAGCCCACCAGTGTTGGTGTCTCCAATCCAAGGGCGGCCAATGAAAGTGTACGTATCGACTGAAAAAGATTCAATAGTTGGAATGGTCGCACAGGAAGACCAATTTGGTGAAGAAAGGGCAATTTACTACTTAAGTAGACGGTTAATGAAAAATGAATGTAATTACTCTGCTATCGAAAAATTATGTCTTGCATTGTATTTCACATATACAAAATTAAGGACTTATTTACGGTCCGTAACCGTTTATTTAATTTCTAAAGAAAATTTAGTTAAGTATATGTTCTCACGCCCTATTTTAGACCAAAGAGTAGGCCTTTGGACATTAGCTTTATCAGAATTCGAGATACAATATATACCTCAAAAGGCAGTCAAAAATCAGGCTTTGGCTAACTTTCTAGCCGATCATCCATGCCTTGACATGCCTGAAGAAATTGAATTAGAGATCAATTCATTCGAGCTAAAACCTTGGGTGTTGTATTTCGATGGGTCAAAAACCTCTAAAGGTGCAGGAGTAGGAGTAACATTGATTAATCCTTTAGGGATTTGCTACAAGTTCGCGTTCACTTTAGACAGGATGTGCACCAACAATCAAGCCGAATATGAAGCCTTAATCGTAGGCCTAGAACTAATGATAGAAATGGGAGTAAAAAATGTGATCGTTAGGGGTGATTCTCAATTGGTAATTCACCAATTGATTGGTGATTTTAAATGCCAAAGTGATTCCATTATAAGTCAATATGAGATTGCCCAAGAATTGTTAGAAGAATTTAACCAAGTAGAACTTCAATGCGTTAATAGAATATATAACGACGTGGCAAATGAGTTGGCCCAAATGATCTCAGGGTACTCAAAGATTTTGAATTGGAAGTCTACTTGTGAGTATGGAACCATATTGCCCGTGACCCAAAAAAGGGCGAGAAGGATTGAACTTCACTGCATACAAGATGGAGATGCAATGGATTGGAGAACAGAAATTAAAAGGTTCCTTAAAGAACCTAATGGAGGGATTAGTAGGAAAATGAAGCTATGTTTGCTGAACTATACACTAATAGATAAAGAGTTGTTTAAGAAACGCTCTAATGGTGTATTGCTAAAGTGTGTAAGTTTGCAAGAAGCCAGAACGATCATGGCTGAGGTGCACGAAGAGATATGTGGAGCTCATCAAGCTGGCCAAATGATGAGATGATTAATTATTAGGAGTGGATATTTTTGGCCAAAGATGGGAGAATTATGCGTTCAGTACGCAAAGAGTTGTTTAGCATGCCAAAAGCATGGTCCAATACAAAGGGCGCCAGCACGAGAGATGACACCTATTATTAAACCTTGGTCGTTCAAGGGTTGGGCGATAGATCTGATAGGGAAGATTTATCCCCCATCGTCCAAGCAACATACTTTTATTATAGTTGCAACCGACTATTTCACCAAGTGGGTAGAGGCGGTACCTTTGAAAGAGATCACCCAAAAGAATGTCATAGAGTTTATCCGTGATCACATCATTTATAGGTTTGGAATTCCACAAACGTTGATGGTAGATCATGGAACGTCTTTGAATGGAGATCAAGTGAACAAATTTTTGAGCGAGTTTGGGGTTAAATTAGTAAACTCCACACCATATTACGCTCAATCCAACGGACAAGCAGAATCTTCTAATAAGATTCTAAAAAATATCATCAGAAAGATGATAGATGAAAATGTCAGAAATTGGCACGAATGTCTGAATAAAGCCTTATGGGCTTATAGAACATCACCTCGGTCAAGTACCAAACTTACTCCTTTCCAACTTACTTATGGATAGGAGGCCGTTTTGCCTATGGAAATCAACGTGCAATCAATTAGAGTGTGCTTGTAACACAAGTTAAATGATGATGAGTATACTGAATCACTAATTCAAAATTTATTGGGGTTGGACGAATTAAAGTTGGACGTCTTAGATAGATTGCAAGTTCAAAAATAAAGAATGGCTAAGTTTTATAATAAAAAAGTCATAGCCAAGTCGTTCAGCCTGGGCGAATTAGTTTGGAAGACAATACTCCCTATGAATAGTAAGGATCCAAAGTACGGGAAATGGTCGCCTAATTGGGAAGGACCATACAAAGTAAACAGTGTGTTACCCAATGGAGCATATCATTTGGAAGATTTAGATGGCACCAAGTACGTGAGATTCATTAATGGCAAATATTTGAAAAAATATGTTCCTTCTTTATGGGAATGTGAACAGATAAAAGCGTAATCAAAACATGTTGAACGATTAAAGATAACAAGGTCCGAGCGAAATACGTTCGAATAAAGTCATTTATTATCAAACGTTCATTACAAAGTTGCAAGATACAAATAATAGATACCCTACAAGCTACAATTAAAAGTAAGCTAATCTCCCCGTCGACCGCCGAGCAAGAGGGTGGACTGGCCTCGCACCGCCTTCCTAAATGCATCGCTGTAATGGCGGGCAAAGAGGCTGAGAAGCACTCTCAGCAAGTAAGGTGGCCCGCAAGCATTCCAAAAATTGCCTTCTGTCATTGAACTCCTTGTAAAGGACAAAGAGACGATGGGAAGAACTTTGATGGGAAAAACTTTGTTGCTGGCCGAATAATATTTCCTATACCTCCCATACCAAAGGTGACATCAAGGCAAATAGTAAAATGAGCGGACCAAACAATCCATTTTTATAGAAGATGAAGGTTTTGGATTGGTTGTCAGAATGCCAAACAATGGCAGCAAATTGGTTTCTTAAAAGAAAATGAAAATGAAGATGGAAGATGGAAAGTACGAAGCATACGTACATTTATAGGGGGTGGAGATGAAGAGACAGAATATGAGCAGCCACATTCTGCCTAGTAAATGGAATTAAGTAGCCCAAAGTCTTGGAACAAGAGGTGGAAATATCAAGAGAAAATGTGCAAGATTTTTAGCACAAAGCAGTTAAATGCTTGAAGAATTGACGATTAAAAGACAAACGTCAAATAAATGCACAAGAAGTTAACATATACGTTCATTAATGATGAACAAGGTTACAAGGGAAAAGTCAAATGCGAAATTACAAAAAGAAAAAAGTTAAGGTGTCATATGTCTTAATTACAATCCACCCCATACCGAACGAATTCGTTCCCTAAGTTTTTTCCAATCCTCGTTCTGTCGAGAGGAAGTGATGTTCAATTCGGCCACGATATCATCATCAACTTCCAACTTCTTGTACCGCTCGACCAAAGACTTAGTTCGCTCAATTCCCTGAGAGGCGTTACGATTTTTAGCAGCCATTCTCGCCTTGCAGTCGTCCATTTTGGCTTGAAGTTCCTTTATCTGAGCAGCCAAGCCAGCCATCAAAGAGTCTTCAATCATGACTTCGGAAGAGATTTCTTTCAACTCGTCCTCAGCTTTGTTGATCTCCAGACGCAAAGACTCTTTTTCAGATACGGCGCGAAGATATTGAGTACTTTTGGCCTTCAGTTCAACATTCTTGGCCAGCAAAGAGAGGACCTCGGAATGGATAACTTTCAACGTCGCTTTAAAATCAGCAGAAAGGTTGAACGATGAAAGTGTCAGTGCTTGCTCCAACTTCGCATTCAAATGCTCAAGCTTATCCTTATGCCTGGCAACACTAGCCTTACCAATGTCCATATCCATGAAGGACACGTACTCAAATATCGACTGCTTGAGGAACTTCATATCTTCCTTTGAAGAAGTAGCAAGACGACCAGATGGAGTAGGGCGAGATGTCTTGACTTGCCCCAGGAGGCGAGCAAGTCTTGGATGGAATGCACAATCTTATCAGCATCTTGTAAAGAAAATTGCCAATATTGAAGATTCTCACTACAACGAATAAGATGGAAATAAAAATGAAGCAAAGATTACCTCATCAATAATCTTGGAAGATGGCATATCCTCAGTCAAGGCTGCCACCTGTGGCTCCACCATTCGCGAAGACTTTCCCTTGTCTGAGCGAGAAGATGTTGCCACAACGGGCAAACTCATAGGAGCATCTGCAGAACTCAAAAGCAACAAATCAGAAGCCAATAGCACAAGCAAAGGTAAAGCATCAGAAAACTGAATTACCTTCTGCTTTAATGTTTGGGGGGTTAACGCCCTGGGAGGAAGGTGGCTCGTCCATTGGTTGTGATGAGGATTCTGGGACTGAAGATGTCTTTTTAAGCATAGTCCCTTCATCGGCTGGTTTGGATGAGGCAGCCTCAGCGAAGAATGATGGAGCAGGAGCTGCCGATACCAAAACCTTTAAAGGAGAGGCTGAACTTTTCTAAGAAGACCAAATAAATCATCAGCATACAGAAAGGATTCAAGTATGGAAAAGTATGCTTGTGAGTAAACCAATTTAATTACCTTCCTCCTGATGATAAGAGGGGTATCATCATCATTATCAACATCATCCTCCAGGATGGGAGATGCTGGGCTGGCCGTTTACGACTTGGGGCACTCTTAGCTGCAGTAGGCTTGGCAGGGAGAGAAGAAGATGGATGAGCAGACTGTTTAGCGCGACGAGGAGGAGAAGGACTCCGGATGGACAAAGGAGTGACTAAAACAGGAGGAGGGGAAGAAATGCTCGGCTGGTCCAGTGAATGAAAGGCACGATTGGTATCAGTCGCAAACAATCTGCGCTTCACTGACGACCAAAGCTGTTCAAAAAGGGAATGGATGGCATGGCTAGAATTGAAGGGGGCTAATGAAAAATGGCTTGTTAAAAGAAGATTGCGAGCATTTATAACCTCTGCCTCCACCATATTAATAATATGGAAGCGGTCTATCAAGTTCCTTGAATAGCAAGGATGAACAGGCCAGGTTTGACCGAAATCAAGTTGGCGAGCAAAAAATTGGGGAGCATATATTTCTACCCCTATCTTGGCATTGGTCCCAGTCAAAATATCATGAAATAACTCCCTCTTGGTTAAAAACTGGATCCAAATGAGCAGAGAGTTGCTCGCACTGTCTATAGTGGAGGGAGGATGCACATAGTCTGGATTCAAAAAGGGAGGAAAAGGAAAGAAGGAAGGGATTGAATCCAAAGAATAAAAGAATAAAAAAATGTCCATTCTAGACATATTTACAGGAGCCAATGGCTCAATGGCTAGCCCATAGCAGCTAGCAGAAGGACGAGAAATTGATGGAGCACCAATCAATGGAAAATAGAATTTCAACCACATTTGAGTGAACCAAAGAGGTCCACTGCCAGTGGGAGATACACCATTCTTCAATTGAGTTTGAAGAGAGGCCATACCTCTATAGAGGGCAGCCAAAAAGAAAGAACATAAATTCAGAGGCCTGCTACGCGCCAATTCGTGCGCTATGGGTAAATAACTCAGGGAGGGCTTTATGCTTGGCAGACACAAAATATATTTACAAAGCCAAACCAGAAGAAAGGCCACTTGCTCTGTATGGGAAGGCTCAGCGCTCGAATGGTTATGAAGGATTTGCAGGCTTGAATAAGACTCGGTGAGGGTTTTACTGAACTTTGGGGCGCCACCAGAAACTAAGATACCAGGAAAAATGATATCGCCCAAAGGTGGCAGATTCACTAGGGCCCCAACATCCCTTAAAGTAATAGACATGAGGCCAAGAGGGAAAACAAATGTATTATATTCAGAAGACCAAAAACTTAAAGCGATCGAAAAAAGTGCTGAATCAAAAGTAGGGGGCATTATCAAAAAGCGCCTTAGTAGGACCATGGTCCACAAGGCCAGCATGCCACCTACGGAAAACTACGTCAGATTTGGACCAAGTGCGAATACCTCTTTCGCGAATTGGCCCCAGCGGCAGAAAGTTTAGAAATGGAGGGTCTTGAGTACAAGGAAACAGCTGGCCCACCGCCGCTTGTTCGACTACCTCTGCATTGTTGAAGAAATGACCTAGGTAGAACTCATTGAGTTCGACATTGGCGGATGTGAGAAAGTTCGGAGTTATGTATGGACGATTAAGGAGTTTCTGAAAGTCATCAAAACTAAAGGAGTCGCGCAGATTGAGACTGTGAAGTAGCCATTAGGGACGAAACAGAGTTTTTTCAGAGTTACGTAGTAGGGAAGCAAGGAGATGAACAGTAAATTGCGGGAGAAAAACGCGAAAAAGTGAAGCGTGATTTAATGGTGTAATGAAATGATGTGATTGGGGGTTATAAGGGTTTGTAAAACGTCGCACCTTTTCAAAGCTATGGAAGAAAACAATGATTGAAATTCTTGGGAATTTCGAATGTTGCTGGAAACACAAAAGTGAATATGGCAAAATTTAATAATTGGTATTAATTCTGCCATATTGGGGGGTAAATGTTGACACATAAAAATTTGGTCTAAATTGAACAGTCCAAGGAATGAAGCCCAATAGGAGGATCCCCAAATCGGATAGCCCAAAGGATGAAGCTCAATCAGACAATTCAGGATGAAAGTCCAAATAGGGAAGCCCAGGAATGCGGTAACACCATCGCCCAAGCTTGTAAATCGCCCAGGACCTGAGCGAATGGAGTGCCATGCAGTCGTCCAAAATTGCTACTCTATTCTCGCCCAAACCTTCGAGTCGCCCAAGGTCTTAGCAAACATGAAGTGTTATGGTTATCAAGAAGTGCAATTATCAAAGCAGTTATTAAGCAGACCTATCACGTTCCACGATTCAAGGAATTCAATCGAAAACAGTTGAACGACGAAGAGTAATGGCAGCAGTTAAAAAAGGGAGTTCCATGACAAGTTGGTCATTATGAGGAAAGTGGGCAGTTATAGAATGATCAAACAATTTTTAGGCGGTTGATCACAAAGAGATCATCCAGAGAGTATAAAAGGAAGAAAAGACATAGAGCAGAAGGATCGAATCAAAAAAACTTTCGAACAGAGAACATGTAATTTTAAATTTCTTAGCTTAGATTTAAACACTTCTTTCAGTAACTCGTGCGCTTACGCCCCTTGAAGGCATTCTGTTTTTAATTTCCAATTGTAAAGTCATTGCCAATAAAGAACACCTCTTTTTGAGACTTTGTCTCAAGAGGTTTGTCCTTTATACAATCGTCTGATCCCTTTTTAATTGTTAGCGACGAACCCGCGCGAAACAACTATCCGATCAGTAGTACTCATATCTAAACAATATATGCTTTGCTATTTAAAATACATACTATAAAGGAAATTGTCTAATCTCCTTCTTCATCTAGTTTTAGGTTCTTTTTGGATCCTCTCCTCAATTAAGTTTTGTTTGGAGGGGGCCCCAGGGGGGGTGACAATGGCTTCTAGGTAACTAGATTTTCAAGACATGTCACTTTAACATTTTTTATAACATAATAAATGGTTGCCAAACTAATAAAATTAGTCGATTTAATACACTTTATGATATACGTGTGACAACAAGACTTACATGTCAAAACAAAATGATGAAAAGGACAAAAATCTGTCAAACTAATAATCATCTATTACAAATAGACGATACTAAGGTCTATAAATACCAAGCCACTTTTTTATTCACATATTTCGAAAGATGCACAAATATTATTCAATACTTTATGATATACGTTTGACAACAAGAGTTACATGTTAGAACAATATGACAAAAGGGGCAAAAATCCATCAAACTAATAATCACCTATTATGATTATATGATACTCAGGTATATAAACTCCAAGCCACTTTTTTTACTCACATATTTCGAAAGATATTCAAATATTATTCAATTGGACTAAGTTATATATACAATTCAGTTCGGACTCTACATGTATAGACCCCTCACATGTGAGGGGCTCACGCTCAACAAAAAAAATTGTGGCCCCCCGCATGTGATGGGATTGTCATCCGAGTTGTGAGCTCGAATGTACAACCACCAATTCCCCATTCAATTATTCTTCACCCCCTTCTCCCTTATTATAAATTAAACTTTTTTATGAACACTTTCCAACACATGTTGTAATAGTTGAAATATTTAGAAGAGTGGTAAAAATATAATTGCATGTAGGGATGTCAAATGGCGCTCGGCTCGTTAAAGCTCGGGCTCATCATTTGACGAGCCCAAGCACGAGTCCAATGAGGGTGGGAACTCGGCTCGTCGAGCTCGTGAACAAGCCCACGAGCCAAAAGTTCACAAGGGCTTGTGAACTCACAAGCTCGTGGGCGGAGTTGATCTCGCCTCTTGAGCAAGAGCCGAGCTCGTGTGCCGGCTCGACCCATTACCATCTCTAATTGCATGCAGGAGCAATACTTCCTTTTTTCTTGCTCATATCACCAAGACAACTAATTACATGTGAACTCACGAGCTCATAGGCCGAGTCAAGTTTGCCCCTTGAGCACGAGTCGAGCTCATATGTCGGCTCGACCCATTACCATCTCTAAATGCATGCAGGAGCAATACTTTCTTTTTTCTTGCTCATATCATCAAGACAACTAGTCTCATAAGTAAAACTATCGAACTTCAATGTATAAATAGTTAATTTATAATAGGCGTTTGACTTAGTACTTGCTTATCTAAAATTTTAAGTATTTATAATATAATAATGTCTCTCAAAAAATGTATTATTAATAAATAAAATCTATTGAACTTAGCTCCCATTTGATAGCAATTTTTCACCAAAAAAATAATTTTTTGACCGTTATTTCACTATTTCAATCATCATTTTTTACTTCTTCATTCACAGGCGAGATCCATTTTTCTCTCTAATAGTTGAAAAATCAATTCTTCTAATTACTATTGAACAGGCCGTTAAAGAATGTCTAAATAAAATAATATTTAATTAATTTATAAACTTCAAATTTTTTTTTTTTTTGCCGAACCCTCTTTTAGTTGAAATAAGAGTAAATTTAACTAATGCTCACTGAATTTTAAACTTGGTTACTACTTACTCACTCGTGTTTCACGGGTTACTGAATACTCACTTATCTTTCTATATAGTTACTCATCCACCACTCGTCTCTTCAAATAATTGGATGACTTTTTCGGCAACTTTTCGACAACTTCCAACTACCAAGAATGTCGAATTTTGATAATATTGAAAAGCCCACGATGTTCTTTTCAATTACCACCCAAAATCTCCCTATAACTCCAAGGGATTCAATAGGAAAATTGCATTAAAAGTCGCCCAAAATTCTGAAAATCTGCACAGATTTTCAAAATTTTTGGGAGACTTTTAAAGCAATTTTTCGGCAATTTTCGACCATCAAAACTGTCGGATTTTGATATCGTTGGAAAACCCACATTGTCATCTTTAATTACCACCCAAAATTTTCCCAGAACTTCAAAAAATTCGGTCGGAATAAACCCACAAAGTCAGCATCCCGAACTGTGTCCAAATTTTCGCATTTTTGGGATGCTGATTTTATAGGTTTATTCCGATCGAATCATTTGGAGTTATGGAGAAATTTTTGGTGGTAATTGAAGAGGACATTGTGTGCTTTCCAACAGTATCAAAGTCCAACAATTTTGATGGTCGGAAGTTGTCGAAAAATTGCCTTAAATGTCGCCCAAAAATTCTGTAAATCTACCCAGATTTTCAAAATTTTTGGATGACTTTTAAGACAATTTTCCAATCGAATCCCTTGGAGTTATAGGGAGATTTTGGGTGACAATTGAAGAGGATATCGTGAGCTTTTCAACAGTATCAAAATTCGACATTTTTGGTGATCAGAAATTGTCGAAAAGTTGTCGCAAAAGTCGTCCAATTATTTGAAGAGATAATTAGTGGATGAATAATTATATGAAAAGATGACTGAATATTTAGTAACTCGTGAAAGATGAGTAAGCAAGTTGTAATCAAGTTTAAAGTTCATTCAGCACTGGTTAAATTTACGGGTTGAAATAATTCCATGCCATGCCATGATGCCACCATCTCTCTACGAGAGAGACCTTGGTGTCCTCATGGCTGTCACTGATTAATGGTGGCTCAGAAATTGCCACGCCATGGCGCGTCCAAAAAGACGCTTTTTCCAACTCGTCATTACTCATGAAAACAAGAACTCCGTCCAATCATGCTCCATTCTCTCTGCACAAATTTACGTCCCATAAAAACTCTTCCGCCAACAGAATTCGCACTTTTCCTACACAAATTCTCAACCAATAATACGATGCAATTTTCCAAACCTATCCGCGCTGAAACAACGGTGCATCAGGTGCCCGGTTTCTGTTCTGAAGAAATCGACCGAATAGCTGAACAGACGTTTCGGAGATACACTGCTGAATCATTGCCCAAGAGGAAAGGCAAAGGGGTGGCCATTGTTTGGTTCAGAAACGATTTGAGGGTATTGGATAATGAGGCTTTGCTTATGGCCTGGGTTTCATCGGAGGCTGTTTTGCCTGTGTATTGTGTTGATCCGAGGCTTTTTTCGACCACCCGTTACTTTGGTTTCCCTAAAACTGGAGGTACAAAACTTGCAGTTTTCTTTTTCAACGAATTTTCCTCTGTTATCTGTTTTCTTCACGTCATTGACATATTTTTCTGTTAGCAAGGTCAGTATTCTTGTTAATTTAGTAGATAGAGTTAGACTGCTATAACAAAGCAAAAATGAAAGATGAGGGATTAATTTGAAAAAGGAAAGTTTTACTATCAAAGTGATACAAGGCGGTGATTGGGTTGGGTGACTACTATTGCTTTTAAGACTGTTTATATTCATGGAATTTGAAACTGGGTTTGCCATATACGATTCTCAAAGAAAATAAATAAATTTAAATTATTATTTTAAACAATACTTTAAAAAACACTATTAATCTAGAGATTACAATATATGAGAAACAAATATTGTTGGTCACAAGGTTCCTAATGTATAAAAAAAAATTGGAAGATGAACAAGATCATGTTCAGAAAAAGTAGGGAGAACAATCCGAAGCATGATTTATTATGTAAATGAGCTCTGCTGTATTGACTGAATTCAAATTGTTTACTGAATAGACAAACATGGAGGAGATTGATTATGGGCCCAACCTAAGCAGACCTAGTGTCTTGTTCCGAAGCAATTGCATTCAGTATCAGAAAGCTGAAATGGGAAGAATTATGTTTTGGAAGTAACCTCCGGTTTCCTTAGAAATCGTATGAAAATGATCTTAGTAGAAAGAGGAGACAGATGTGACTAGAGAATTTCCTAAAAGAAGCATGTCCTCATCAATCATCTGCTGAGGAAAGGGTTGGTTTTGGTGGGAACGTGCTAAAAGCAAAACTGTTGAATCTATCACGTAATGTTGACAGCATTTGGAAAGAATACTCTAATAAGGATCACAAGAAAAAAAGAATTTTTTTCTTCAATAGAACCCACTATCATTCTCTCCTTCCTCAATGGGAATACATGTTTCCAGAGGTAGATTGACCTTTGGAAGGGTCGGTTATGGGCTTATGCAACCTATCTTGCTTTCCAATGGAAAATGCCACAGGTTTATCATCCAGCAAATCAAGTTGATCAAAGTTGTGCTTTCATGATCTGAGGCGTCAATTAATTCCTCCATGTCAATACTCTGTACTAGGAAATTAAATGTAAATACAGAAGCCACTAGCCCAAATAGGTCTCTAAATTTAAATGTTTATGTTGACAAGCTCCAATCGGAGTACACAACCTTCAATCATAAATAATTATTCTGAAAGCTTGGAAATAGAAAATTTTCCTAAATTAAATGGGGTTGGTGTTATAAGTTTCTTTGTAGGAGAAGGTATCAAATATGTAGGGGGTGCTCGGTGGAAGGAAGGCTGAAACTCTGCCCCAACCAAGTGAAACTAAGGGATCAGCGGCTGCCAATATGTCTCGTGGTAACAAAAATGTATTATTCTGGGGTATATCAAGGTTTTCATTTCTTCTGGAACAATCAAAAACACTAAGTTTGGAATCTGTTGGATAATTCCTGCATGTCAATACTCTGTACTAGGAAATTAAATGTAAATACAGAAGTCACTAGCCCAAATAGGTCGCCAAATTCATATGTTTATGTTGACAAGCTCCAATCGGAGTACACAACCTCAAAAGTTTGGAATCTGTTGGATAATGATCTTGGTTCTATAGTCTACGAAAATCTGTAGGCAACTTGACTTGAGGCTAACTTTTGCTAGTTAGAGCTGAACAAAACTCTCAAATCGACCGAATCAAACCGGACCCGAACCGAACCGAGCCAAGCGATTCTTCTTAAATTTAATACCCGAACGGGTATATGAATCGAGAACCGACGGGTTTGATTCAATTCTTAATTCTAGATCAAGAACCGAATAATCGAATAAGAACCGAATCTTTTTAATTTTTTAATTAATTTATTTTGAATAAGCCAAATTATTTTTTTCTAGATAAATTTGCTAACTAATTAATTTAACTTAGTCTAAAATATGATTTTCCTATTTCTAATTTTTAATCCAAGCCAACTTAATCAAATTGACCTAAATTTTACCTAAATTTATTATTCTACCATATTGTCGCTTCTATCGTTATGGAGAAATCAAATCGAAGCTCGACAACACCTCTCTTAATTATTTTGAACTCGTTTTCTCCCTCTTTCTGTAATTTTAACAATCAAATTTATGAAAATCTCAACAAAAAAAAGATGCAAAAGACACATAAGATTTGACTTCATTATTTTGTAAAAACTAAAATTGAACATATCATTAGTTAAATTAATATAACTTTATAAATATTAAAAAATTTAATTATAGTATGAAACCCAAGAACCGAACTGAACCGATCCCAGATTGTTCATTAATTAAATTTTGACCCAAAAGTTTCATTTAGTAGATGCCCGAAAATTTCAGGTCCGGTTCGGCTCTCATTCCGGACCATGCTTAGCCCTACTTGTGAGTAGGCTACTGATCAAGTGATCTTATTCAATTTTAGCATGACAAAGCAAGCAACCCGTATGGTACTGTTTTGCTTTTTGCGAATGAACAAGATGATTATTCAAGGATGGTGACTTGGTCTCATGAGAGGAGTAGGACACCAAGGACAATGGCAATGTCCTGGGAAGTGCCTAGGACACTATGCCTTTTATAGTGCAACCTTTTGAGACCCCATGTTCCTAGATCAGAAGCACAAGGATAATCTTGACATTTGCATAGGGACATTAATATCCCTTCTTTTGCTGTCTGGATGGTTGGAACAGAATTCATAGACCAAAAAGGGCAAAATAGAATGTAACCTTTTTTATGAAACTCGAAATTGAACAGAATATCCTTGCCCATATATGAAACCAGGATATAGAGCATGGTTAGAGAGATAAATTGGAAAGGAAAGTATTAAAAAACATTTCATTTTTGCATGTCTATGGATTTGGATGGGGAATGGGGCTGAAGATAAAGAGAGTTTTGTTGGGATACGCACCACCACCAAATTGTGTCAAGATTACTCCTAAAACATAATATCAACATTAAGCTCGTATGTGTGTAGCAGCTAAGGTATGTATTTAGGCCCTGTTTGAAGCCCTTTAATTTCAAAAATTGGAGTATGAAATAGTGACTGATTTTGAAATGTGTGTTAAAAAAGAAGGAATTTTTTTTGATAAATGTGTAATATTATTTTAATGGAGAATGTGTGGTTGAAAATGAGTACTGTAGAAAAAATAATGTGGTAGAACGTGGGAGAATGGTTGACAAACAAGGGCTTAGTGATGCTTGAATATCGAAATATAAACATATTGTTGGGCTGTTACTCTGTCAATTTCTTGAAGTTGCACCTCAATTAATTATGAATTCTCGTGATCGCTGTTGGAGGCTAAGTGGGATATTATAAGTTTACTCGGGGTGTTATTTTCTGAATTCTCGATTAATCTACTTTTTATCTTAGAAGAATTGGATACAAACACTTTTCTTTTGCAGGCCTGAGGGCACAATTTCTTATCGAGTGTTTGGCTGACTTGAAAAAGAATTTGATGAAGCTGGGTCTAGACCTATTAATTCAAAATGGGAAACCTGAAGAAATTCTTCCTTCACTTGCTAAGGCATATGGAGTCCACACTGTTAAGACATTTACCTAAACTCGTTTATAGTGTCATCAGTTATACAATTTCTTTCTTTTCTTTTTTTGGTTTCGATGGTAAGATAATAAATAAACCTTCTGCATGGAATAGGTTTATGCCCAGAAAGAAACATGCAGTGAGGAGCTGAATGTTGAAAGATTAGTTTCCAAAAGTTTGCAGAAAGTTGTGCTATCATCATCCAAAGGTCAATCTGTTAAGCCAAATTCTACAAATAGCACTAAATTGGAATTGATCTGGGGGTCTAGTATGTACCATATAGATGATCTTCCATTCAGTTGCAACTCTTTACCAGATGTGTATACTCAGTTTCGTAAGGTAGTGATTTTCTTCTTATAGGTTTGAGATCACATATTTTGACCATCAGAAAAGCTAGTTCTCTGATTATCAAATTCACAGTCAGTTGAATCCAAGTCCAAAGTGCGAAGTTGCATAAAGATCCCAACATCACTCGGTCCGGCACCCAGCATAAAGGATTGGGGATGTATACCGGAAATTACTGTTCTTGGGCTAGAGAAAGCGAAGGCAATTTCTCTTTCATTGATCAGTATAACATGTTGTTTGCAAATATCAAATATAAAGTAAAACATACCTCACTTCTTGCAGGTTGGCAAAGGATTGGCATTTGTGGGAGGTGAAAGTGCAGCTGTCAGTAGAGTATGCGAGTATTTCTGGACTAAGGCAAGAGTTTTTTTCTTAATGTATTTCCAGTTACTCGTGATGTATTAACTAGGACATGTAGGAGTTATGTTCTATGTCTCTCTTCTCTTTTTCTCAAGTTGGATTTCTGCTGCATGCATTTTGTTTATACTTACGAAACACAGTTATACGTTGTGAACTCTTTTTCCAATCATGAAGAATTTCTTTAGAGGCTTCTTTGATTTCACTTAAAACTGTGGAGATGTATGGCACTTTTATCTGATAAGGCATGCTAGGATTGTGTTTATTGCAAAATACAACGAGGAGTCAGTATTGATGGCTAACAAGGGCTCATGCTGATGAATAATAATAGACAGCTTTGGAAATGAGTTCAAATGCTTAAAAGGAAGACAAAAGGCAAGGTTTAATTCGCATGCAAGTATTTTAAAGATGGACAAGATTTCATATAAAATAGGTTATAGAATTTCTGGAGACACTTTTCGACTCCTTTACTTGCCTCGAAGAAAAATGGATTTACTAGATAGATCAAAGAAAATTAATAAAAATCTTCTTTGTAATGGTAAGCCAATTCTTCAAATCCAGGGACAAAGCTGCAAATTGGTTTGAACAGAAATTATCAACATTAGGTCATAAGAAAATAATATTGTTGTTTCAATTTAAGATAATCAAATTGTGCAATTATTTTTTTCTTTTGCCTGCTGTAGAATCTATTGAGGACCTACAAAGAAACACGTAATGGAATGTTAGGACCTGATTACTCCACAAAATTTTCTCCTTGGCTTGCCTCTGGAAGCCTTTCACCTCGTTTTATTTACGAAGAGGTACAAAGATACGTATTTTTTACTTCAAATCTCACATTAGCAATATTATTATGTCAATGAACACTGATGCTTTGAACTTAACTTGTTTAGGTGAAGAGATTTGAAAGGGAGCGAGAATCAAATGATTCAACTTACTGGTAATTTCTTTTTCTGTTACTATGCCCACGTGTATCTGGTTGTGAAATGTGTATGTAGATAGGCATGTATGCATATTAAAAAACTAAATTGATAGTACATGCTGGTATATCGTCATTTGTGTTCATGTGTTATGGTGTATCAGTGTATGCATGCTATCTTATCCGAAGAGTGGATTTCGACTATAGTATATAATATTCTCTATTTCATCTACTTTTTTTTTCCTGAGTATCTACTTCCTGTTGAATCAAATTGAGAATCCGATAATGCAGTATAAATATAGATTTTCTATCTGACTAGTTCAGTTTACTTTCTTGCCTCTTGGTACTCTTTAAGGAAATGGAAGGTAATAATTAAAACTTGATTTCTTACACTGAAAGTTGATATTCCTGTCACTGTTATTGTATGCTAGAAAATATCAAGAGATAAAAACCCAAAACCTTAAAATTTCAAGCTACTATATATTCGTTAAGGATTTAAACTGTCTCATAATCTATCTCTGAAACACTTCTTTGCCTTTCAGGGTTTTGTTCGAATTGATATGGAGGGATTACTTTAGATTTCTATCAATCAAGCAAGGAAACTCTATCTTTCATGCAGGTATGAGAATGAAATAATATTTAATCCTTGGAAGATGTACAAATAGCCATAGTTGCTAATTCAGAGTTTGAAATGTTGTGGTCTTAACATTTTTTTTTTCTAAAATAGCCGCTTTATAGGAGAGTAAAAAAAGAAAAAGAAAAAGAAAAAAAAAAGATGGCCACTTCTTGACAATATTGTACAAATGATCACTTCTAAATGTACAGTGTCTAATTTACTCTTTCTTTAAACCAAAAATGTCGTATAGGCCATGGTTGGCAAGTGCATAATCTTTGAGAAAAAGTTTAAGCTTCTAAGACAAGCTATTAAGGAACATTCTATTACCCACAAGACAATCAGCTTTCACTACATTTCTCTTCCTTAGCGACTGTTCAACTGTCTTTATACACTCCGAACTGTCTAGAACTGTAGAATGCTGGACACCTAGTTGCCCGACAATAAGCCTTAGTGACAGTTCTCTTCCTTCGAGACAGTTCTGGAAATGCAGAATGCTAGACACATAGTTGCCCAACAATCAGCCTTTGCAACAGTTGTCTGTCTTTAGTGACAATATGAACTACCTCGAGCGAATTGATATTAAAAGGTATTTTAGAACTTCTTATGAAAAGTTGTCATTTTCATAATCAGTTAAAGTGGCCTTTTCATAAATGGACAGTGAACAATAGCCATTTCCTACAATTTCTCTAGGCAAACCCTTGCTGATCACACTGCAAGTCGGTGTAGTTTTTAATAATAACTTTGGGATAGCAGGTGCCATTGCAGGGTTCAGAAAAATAAGGTTGCTTTTTGGAACAATGGGTTCAGTTAATTCCAGTGTTCATTTTAAAATATTAAGTATGTTAAGATCAGCATATGTAATGCTTTATTCAGAATAGAGGAAGGCTATTATTCTATCACTTTAGGTAACTGATTTCCTAATTTTAGTTTTATGCCTTTCTATATCAGGTGGTCCTCGAAAAGTGGAGGCTAACTGGAGCCAAAATCCGACATTGTTTGATGCATGGAGAAACGGTCAGACAGGGTATTTTTCCAGCGACTCTGACCCATTATAATTCTTGTTATTTCACTCGACCCTGCATTCCCCTTCTGTGTTAACCCCCACGAAAGTGAAGGGACAAGTGATGCTCTGTAACTTTTTTTGGTACATGTTGATTTGCCTCTAGGTAACTAGATTTTCAAGACGTGTCACTTTAACATTTTTTATAACATAATAAATGGTTGCCAAACTAATAAAGTTAGTCGATTTAATACACTTTATGATATACGTGTGACAACAAGACTTAATGTCAAAACAAAATAATGAAAAGGACAAAAATCCATCAAACTAATAATCATCTATTATAAATAGACGAT
This sequence comes from Olea europaea var. sylvestris, assembly GCF_002742605.1. NCBI lineage: Eukaryota > Viridiplantae > Streptophyta > Magnoliopsida > Lamiales > Oleaceae > Olea > Olea europaea. The sequence goes on along the minus strand of NW_019233203.1, from coordinate 63,960 downwards.
ACTAAGGTCTATAAATACCAAGCCACTTTTTTATTCACATATTTCGAAAGATGCACAAATATTATTCAATACTTTATGATATACGTTTGACAACAAGAGTTACATGTTAGAACAATATGACAAAAGGGGCAAAAATCCATCAAACTAATAATCACCTATTATGATTATATGATACTCAAGTATATAAACTCAAAGCCACTTTTTTTACTCTCGAAAGATATTCAAATATTATTCAATTGGACTAAGTTATATATACAATTCAGTTCGGACTCTACATGTATAGCCCCCTCACATGTGAGGGGCTCACGCTCAACAAAAAAAATTGTGGCCCCCCCGCATGTGATGGGATTGTCATCCGAGTTGTGAGCTCGAATGTACAACCACCAATTCCCCATTCAATTATTCTTCACCCCCTTCTCCCATATTATAAATTAAACTTTTTTATGAACACCTTCCAACACATGTTGTAATAGTTAAAATATTTAGAAGAGTGGTAAAAATATAATTGCATGCAGGGATGTCAAATGGCGCTCGGCTTGTTAAAGCTTGGGCTCATCATTTGACGAGCCCAAGCACGAGTCCAACGAGGGTGGGAACTCGGCTCGTCAAGCTCGCGAGCAAGCCCACGAGCCAAAAGTTCACGAGGGCTTGTGAACTCGCGAGCTCGTGGGCTGAGCTGATCTCGCCTCTTGAGCAAGAGCCGAGCTCGTGTGCCAGCTCGACCCATTACCATCTCTAATTGCATGCAGGAGCAATACTTTCTTTTTTCTTGCTCATATCACCAAGACAACTAATTACATGTGAACTCACGAGCTCATAGGCCGAGTCGAGTTTGCCCCTTGAGCACGAGTCGAGCTCATATGTCGGCTCGACCCATTACCACCTCTAATTGCATGCAGGAGCAATACTTTCTTTTTTCTTGCTCATATCACCAAGACAACTAGTCTCATAAGTAAAACTATCGAACTTCAATGTATAAATAGTTAATTTATAATAGGCGTTTGACTTAGTACTTGCTTATCTAAAATTTTAAGTATTTATAATATAATAATGTCTCTCAAAAAATGTATTATTAATAAATAAAATCTATTGAACTTAGCTCCTATTTGATAGCAATTTTTCACCAAAAAAATAATTTTTTGACCGTTATTTCACTATTTCAATCATCATTTTTAACTTCTTCATTCACAGGTGAGATCCATTTTTCTCTCTAATGGTTGAAAAATCAATTCTTCTAATTACTATTGAACAGGCTGTTAAAGAATGTCTAAATAAAATAATATTTAATTAATTTATAAACTTCAAATTTTTTTTTTGCCGAACCCACTTTTAGTTGAAATAAGAGTAAATTTAACTAATGCTCACTGAATTTTAAACTTGGTTACTACTTGCTCACTTATGTTTCACGGGTTACTGAATACTCACTCATCTTTCTATATAGTTACTCATCCACCACTCGTCTCTTCAAATAATTGGACGACTTTTTCGGCAACTTTTCGACAACTTCCGACTACCAAGAATGCCGAATTTTGATAATATTGAAAAGCCCACGATATCCTTTTCAATTACCACCCAAAATCTCCCTATAACTCCAAGAGATTCAATCGGAAAATTGCCTTAAAAGTCGCCCAAAATTCTGAAAATCTGCACAGATTTTCAGATTTTTTGGGAGACTTTTAAAGCAAATTTTCGGCAACTTCCGACTATCAAAACTGTCGGATTTTGATATCGTTGGAAAACCCACACTGTCATCTTTAATTACCATCCAAAATTTCCCCATTACTTCAAAAAATTCGGTCGAAATAAACCCACAAAGTCAGCATCCCGAACTGTGTCCAAATTTTCGCATTTTCGGGATGCTGATTTTATAGGTTTATTCCGATCGAATCATTTGGAGTTATGGAGAAATTTTTGGTGGTAATTGAAGAGGACATTGTGTGCTTTCCAACGGTATCAAAGTTCGACAGTTTTGATGGTCGGAAGTTGCCGAAAAATTGCCTTAAATGTCGCCCAAAAATTTTGAACATCTACCCAGATTTTCAGAATTTTTGGACGACTTTTAAGACAATTTTCCAATCGAATCCCTTGAAGTTATGGGGAGATTTTGGGTGACAATTGAAGAAAATATCGTGGGCTTTTCAACAGTATCAAAATTCGACATTCTTGGTGATCAGAAGTTGTCGAAAAGTTGCCGCAAAAGTCGTCCAATTATTTGAAGAGACGATTAATGGATGAATAACTATATGGAAAGATGAGTGAATATTTAGTAACCCGTGAAAAATGAGTAACTAAGTAGTAATCAAGTTTAAAGTTTATTGAGCACCGGTTAAATTTACAAGTTGAAATAATGCAATGCCATGCCATGCCATGATGCCACCATCTCTCTACGAGAAAGAGCTTGGTGTCCTCATGGCTGTCACTGATTAATGGTGGCTCAGAAATTGCCACGCCATGGCGCTTCCAAAAAGACGCTTTTTCCAACTCGTCATTACTCATGAAAACAAGAACTCCATCCAATCATGCTCCATTCTCTCTGCACAAATTTACGTCCCATAAAAACTCTTCCGCTAACAGAATTCGCACTTTTCCTACACAAATTCTCAACCAATAATACGATGCAATTTTCCAAACCTATCCGCGCTGAAACAACGGTGCATCAGGTGCCCGGTTTCTGTTCTGAAGAAATCGACCGAATAGCTGAACAGACGTTTCGGAGATACACTGCTGAATCATTGCCCAAGAGGAAAGGCAAAGGGGTGGCCATTGTTTGGTTCAGAAATGATTTGAGGGTATTGGATAATGAGGCTTTGCTTATGGCCTGGTTTTCATCGGAGGCTGTTTTGCCTGTGTATTGTGTTGATCCGAGGCTTTTTTCGACCACCCGTTACTTTGGTTTCCCTAAAACTGGAGGTACAAAACTTGCAGTTTTCTTCCTCAACGAATTTTCCCGCTGTTATCTGTTTTCTTCACGTCATTGACATATTTTTCTGTTAGCAAGGTCGGTATTCTTGTTAATTTAGTAGATAGAGTTAGACTGCTATAACAAAGCAAAAATGAAAGATGAGGGATTAATTTGAAAAAGGAAAGTTTTACTATCAAAGTGAAACAAGGCGGTGATTGGGTTGGGTCACTCTTATTGCTTTTAAGACTGTTTATATTCATGGAATTTGAAACTGGGTTTGCCATATACGATTCTCAAAGAAAATAAATAAATTTAAATTATTATTTTAAACAATACTTTAAAAAACACTATTAATCTAGAGGTTACAATATATGAGAAACAAATATTGTTGGTCACAAGGTTCCTAATGTATAAAAAAAAATTGGAAGATGAACAAGATCATGTTCAGAAAAAGTAGGGAGAACAATCCGAAGCATGATTTATTATGTAAATGAGCTCTGCTGTATTGACTGAATTCAAATTGTTTACTGAATAGACAAACATGGAGGAGATTGATTATGGGCCCAACCTAAGCAGACCTAGTGTCTTGTTCCGAAGCAATTGCATTCAGTATCAGAAAGCTGAAATGGGAAGAATTATGTTTTGGAAGTAACCTCCGGTTTCCTTAGAAATCGTATGAAAATGATCTTAGTAGAAAGAGGAGACAGATGTGACTAGAGAATTTCCTAAAAGAAGCATGTCCTCAACAATCATCTGCTGAGGAATGGGTTGGTTTTGGTGGGAACGTGCTAAAAGCAAAACTGTTGAATCTATCACGTAATGTTGACAGCATTTGGAAAGAATACTCTAATAAGGATCACAAGAAAAAAAGAATTTTTTTCTTCAATAGAACCCACTATCATTCTCTCCTTCCTCAATGGGAATACATGTTTCCAGAGGTAGATTGACCTTTGGAAGGGTCGGTTATGGGCTTATGCAACCTATCTTGCTTTCCAATGGAAAATGCCACAGGTTTATCATCCAGCAAATCAAGTTGGTCAAAGTTGTGCTTTCATGATCTGAGGCGTCAATTAATTCCTGCATGTCAATACTCTGTACTAGGAAATTAAATGTAAATACAAAAGCCACTAGCCCAAATAGGTCTCTAAATTTAAATGTTTATGTTGACAAGCTCCAATCGGAGTACACAACCTTCAATCATAAATAATTATTCTGAAAGCTTGGAAATAGAAATTTTTCCTAAATTAAATGGGGTTGGTGTTATAAGTTTCTTTGTAGGAGAAGGTATCAAATATGTAGGGGGTGCTCTAAGGTTTTTTAGATTCGGTGGAAGGAAGGCTGAAACTCTGCCCCAACCAAGTGAAACGAAGGGATCAGCGGCTGCCAATATGTCTCGTCGTAACAAAAATGTATTATTCTGGGGTATATCAAGGTTTTCATTTCTTCTGGAACAATCACAAACACTAAGTTTGGAATCTGTTGGATAATTCCTGCATGTCAATACTCTGTACTAGGAAATTAAATGTAAATATAGAAGCCACTAGCCCAAATAGGTCTCCAAATTCATATGTTTATGTTGACAAGCTCCAATCGGAGTACACAACCTCAAAAGTTTGGAATCTGTTGGATACTGATCTTGGTTCTATAGTCTACGAAAATCTGTAGGCAACTTGACTTGAGGCTAACTTTTGCTAGTTAGGGCTGAACAAAACTCTCAAATTGACCGAATCAAACCAGACCCGAACCGAACCGAGCCAAGTGATTCTTCTTAAATTTAATACCCGAACGGGTATATGAATCGAGAACCGACGGGTTTGATTCAATTCTTAATTCTAGATCAAGAACCGAATAATCGAATAAGAACCGAATCTTTTTAATTTTTTAATTAATTTATTTTGAATAAGCCAAATTATTTTTTTCTAGATAAATTTGCTAACTAATTAATTTAACTTAGTCTAAAATATGATTTTCCTATTTCTAATTTTTAATCCAAGCCAACTTAATCAAATTGACCTAAATCTTACCTAAATTTATTATTCTACCATATTGTCGCTTCTATCGTTATGGAGAAATCAAGTAGAAGCTCGACAACACCTTTCTTAATTATTTTGAACTCGTTTTCTCCCTCTTTCTGTAATTTTAACAATCAAATTTATGAAAATCTCAACAAAAAGAGATGCAAAAGACACATAAATTTTGACTTCATTATTTTGTAAAAGCTAAAATTGAACATATCATTAGTTAAATTAATGTAACTTTGTAAATATTAAAAGATTTAATTATAGTACGAAACCCAAGAACCGAACTGAACAGAACCCAGATTGTTCATTAATTAAATTTTGACCCAAAAGTTTTATTTACTAGATGTCCGAAAATTTCAGGTCCGGTTCGGTTCTCATTCCGGACCATGCTTAGCCCTACTTGTGAGTAGGCTACTGATCAAGTGATCTTATTCGATTTTAGCATGACAAAGCAAGCAACCCGTATGGTACTGTTTTGCTTTTTGCGAATGAACAAGATGATTATTCAAGGATGGTGACTTGGTCTCATGAGAGGAGTAGGACACCAAGGACAATGGCAATGTCCTGGGAAGTGCCTAGGACACTATGCCTTTTATAGTGCAACCTTTTGAGACCCCATGTTCCTAGATTAGAAGCACAAGGATAATCTTGACATTTGCATAGGGACATTAATATCCCTTCTTTTGCTGTCTGGATGGTTGGAACAGAATTCATAGACCAAAAAGGGCAAAATAGAATGTGACCTTTTTTATGAAACTCGAAATTGAACAGAATATCCTTGCCCATATATGAAACCAGGATATAGAGCATGGTTAGAGAGATAAATTGGAAAGGAAAGTATTAAAAAACATTTCATTTTTGCATGTCTATGGATTTGGATGGCGAATGGAGCTGAAGATAAGAGAGTTTTGTTGGGATACGCACCACCACTAAATTGTGTCAAGATTACTACTGCCCAGACACTCCTAAAACATAATATCAACATTAAGCTCGTATGTGTGTAGCAGCTAAGGTATATATTTAGGCCCTGTTTGAAGCCCTTTAATTTCAAAAATTGGAGTATGAAATAGTGACTGATGTTGAAATGTGTGTTAAAAAAGAAGGAATTTTTTTTGATAAATGTGTAATATTATTTTAATGGAGAATGTGTGGTTGAAAATGAGTACTGTAGAAAAAATAATGTGGTAGAACGTGGGAGAATGGTTGACAAACAAGGGCTTAGTGATGCTTGAATATCGAAATATAAACATATTGTTGGGCTGTTACTCTGTCAATTTCTTGAAGTTGCACCTCAATTAATTATGAATTCTCGTGATCGCTGTTGGAGGCTAAGTGGGATATTATAAGTTTACTCGGGGTGTTATTTTCTGAATTCTCGATTAATCTACTTTTTATCTTAGAAGAATTGGATACAAACACTTTTCTTTTGCAGGCCTGAGGGCACAATTTCTTATCGAGTGTTTGGCTGACTTGAAAAAGAATTTGATGAAGCGGGGTCTAGACCTATTAATTCAAAATGGGAAACCTGAAGAAATTCTTCCTTCACTTGCTAAGGCATATGGAGTCCACACTGTTAAGACATTTACCTAAACTCGTTTATAGTGTCATCAGTTATACAATTTCTTTCTTTTTCTTTTTTTTTTGGTTTCGATGGTAAGATAATAAATAAACCTTCTGCATGGAATAGGTTTATGCCCAGAAAGAAACATGCAGTGAGGAGCTGAATGTTGAAAGATTAGTTTCCAAAAGTTTGCAGAAAGTTGTGCTATCATCATCCATAGGTCAATCTGTTAAGCCAAATTCTACAAATAGCACTAAATTGGAATTGATCTGGGGGTCTAGTATGTACCATATAGATGATCTTCCATTCAGTTGCAACTCTTTGCCAGATGTGTATACTCAGTTTCGTAAGGTAGTGATTTTCTTCTTATAGGTTTGAGATCACATATTTTGCCCATCAGAAAAGCTAGTTCTCTGATTATCAAATTCACAGTCAGTTGAATCCAAGTCCAAAGTGCGAAGTTGCATAAAGATCCCAACATCACTCGGTCCAGCACCCAGCATAAAGGATTGGGGATGTATACCGGAAATTACTGTTCTTGGGCTAGAGAAAGCGAAGGCAATTTCTCTTTCATTGATCAGTATAACATGTTGTTTGCAAATATCAAATATAAAGTAAAACATACCTCACTTCTTGCAGGTTAGTAAAGGATTGGCATTTGTGGGAGGTGAAAGTGCAGCAGTCAGTAGAGTATGCGAGTATTTCTGGACTAAGGCAAGAGTTTTTTTCTTAATGTATTTCCAGTTACTCGTGATGTATTAACTAGGACATGTTGGAGTTATGTTCTATGTCTCTCTTCTCTTTTTCTCAAGTTGGATTTCTGCTGCATGCATTTTGTTTATACTTACGAAACACAGTTATACGTTGGGAACTCTTTTTCCAATCATGAAGAATTTCTTTAGAGTCTTCTTTGATTTCACTTAAAACTGTGGAGATGTATGGCACTTTTATCTGATAAGGCATGCTAGGATTGTGTTTATTGCAAAATAGAACGAGGAGTCAGTAACAATGGCTAGGAATGGCTCATGCTGATGAATAATAATAGACAGCTTTGGAAATGAGTTCAAATGCTTAAAAGGAAGACAAAAGGCAAGGTTTAATTCACATGCAAGTATTTTGAAGACGGAAGATTCCATATAAAATAGGTTACAGAATTTCTGGAGACAGTTTTCGACTTCTTTACTTGCCTCGAAGAAAAATGGATTTACTAGATAGATCAAAGAAAATTAATAAAAATCTTCTTTGTAATGGTAAGCTAATACTTCAAATCCAGGGACAAATCTGCAAATTGGTTTGAACAGAAAGTATCAACATTAGGTCATAAGAAACTGATATTGTTGCTTCAATTAAAGATAATCAAATTGTGCAATTATTTTTTTTCTTTTGCCTGCTGTAGAATCTATTGAGGACCTACAAAGAAACACGTAATGGAATGTTAGGACCTGATTACTCCACAAAATTCTCTCCTTGGCTTGCCTCTGGAAGCCTTTCACCTCGTTTTATTTACGAAGAGGTACAAAGATACGTATTTTTACTTCAAATTTCACATTAGCACTATTATTATGTCAATGAACACTGATGCTTTGAACTTAACTTGTTTAGGTGAAGAGATTTGAAAGGGAGCGAGAATCAAATGATTCAACTTACTGGTAATTTCTTTTTCTGTTACTATGCCCATGTGTATCTGGTTGTGAAACGTGTATGTAGATAGGCATGTATGCATATTAAAAAACTAAATTGATAGTACATGCTGGTATATCGTCATTTGTGTTTATGTGTTATGGTTTATGCATGCCATCTTATCCGAAGAGTGGATTTCGACTATAGTTTATAATATTCTCTATTTCATCTAATTTTTTTTTTCCTGAGTATCTACTTCCTGTTGAATCAAATTGAGAATCCGATAATGCAGTATAAATATAGATTTTCTATCTGACTAGTTCAGTTTACTTTCTTGCCTCTTGGTACTCTTTAAGGAAATGGAAGGTAATAATTAAAACTTGATTTCTTACACTGAAAGTTGATATTCCTGTCACTGTTATTGTATGCTAGAAAATATCAAGAGATAAAAACCCAAAACCTTAAAATTTCAAGCTACTATATATTCGTTAAGGATTTAAACTGTCTCATAATCTATCTCTGAAACACTTCTTTGCCTTTCAGGGTTTTGTTCGAATTGATATGGAGGGATTACTTTAGATTTCTATCAATCAAGCAAGGAAACTCTATCTTTCATGCAGGTATGAGAATGAAATAATATTTAATCCTTGGAAGATGTACAAATAGCCATAGTTGCTAATTCAGAGTTTGAAATGTTGTGGTCTTAACATTTTTTTTTCTAAAATAGCCGCTTTATAGGAGAGTGAAAAAAAAAAAAAAGAAAAAGAAAAAGAAAAAAGATGGCCACTTCTTGACAATATTGTACAAATGATCACTTCTAAATGTACAGTGTCTAATTTACTCTTTCTTTAAAACAAAAATGTCGTATAGGCCATGGTTGGCAAGTGCATAATCTTTGAGAAAAAGTTTAAGCTTCTAAGACAAGCTATTAAGGAACATTCTATTACCCACAAGACAATCAGCTTTCACTACATTTCTCTTCCTCTGCGACTGTTCAACTGTCTTTATACACTCCGAACTGTCTAGAACTGTAGAATGCTGGACACCTAGTTGCCCGACAATAAGCCTTAGTGACAGTTCTCTTCCTTCGAGACAGTTCTGGAAATGCAGAATGCTAGACACATAGTTGCCCAACAATCAGCCTTTGCAACAGTTATCTGTCTTTAGTGACAATATGAACTACCTCGAGCGAATTGATATTAAAGGTATTTTAGAACTTCTTATCAAAAGTTGTCATTTTCATAATCAGTTAAAGTGGCCTTTTCATAAATGGACGGAGAACAGTAGCCATTTCCTACAATTTCTCTAGGCAAACCCTTGCTGATCACACTGCAAGTCAGTGTAGTTTTTAATAATAACTTTGGGATAGCAGGTGCCATTGCAGGGTTCAGAAAAATAAGGTTGCTTTTTGGAACAATGGGTTCAGTTAATTCCAGTGTTCATTTTAAAATATTAAGTATGTTAAGATCAGCATATGTAATGCTTTATTCAGAATAGAGGAAGGCTATTATTCTATCACTTTAGGTAACTGATTTCCTAATTTTAGGTTTATGCCTTTCTATATCAGGTGGTCCTCGAAAAGTGGAGGCTAACTGGAGCCAAAATCCGACATTGTTTGATTCATGGAGAAACGGTCAGACAGGGTATTTTTCCAGCGACTCTGACCCATTATAATTCTTGTTATTTCACTCGATCCTGCATTCCCCTTCTGTGTTAACCCCCACGAAAGTGAAGGGACAAGTGATGCTCTGTAACTTTTTTTGGTACATGTTGATTTGTCTAGAATTCCCGACTTTTTAGGTATCCTCTCATTGATGCAAACATGAAAGAACTATTGACCACTGGATTCATGTCAAATCGTGGGCGACAGGTAAACTTGGGTAAATTTTAAATTTTTCTGAGAAGGAACTAAACAAGTTGCAGCTTGTGAATTTCTCACTTCCAAATCTATTATGAGGGCTAAGCAAAATCCAGTTAAACAGTGCTGTGGAGTTTTTCAGCTAGGTAAAATTTTAACCTATTTTTTTCCACAGATTGTATGTTCCTTTCTTGTACGAGACATGAATATTGACTGGAGAATGGGAGCTGAATGGTTCGAGACATGCCTTTTGGACTATGATCCATGCTCCAATTACGGTAATTGGACCTATGGTGCTGGTAAATCACTACGTTATTTTGGTTATGTGCATTATTTCTACTGCGTGTACTATATTGATTTCAGGTTATATGCACAATGTGGTATCTTTGAGGTCATAGTTTATGTTTTTTTTTTTTTTTTTTTTTCCCTAGGAATACTGACTTGAAAACAAGAAGCCCTGAACATTATGAGTAGATCTCCTAAAATTATAGCTTATTTATTGGCTGTCCGGCGATATTAATGCACTTGTATGAATATTAGGAAATCAATTAGCATCTAAAAATAGTTGTTTATCATCAAAGATATGTAGCATGGGAAATGGAAAGAACCAGTTCCAGTTCTAGTTCTAAAGCCTTCTGGTGAATTGTTTTAGAATTCAAAATTTCCTTCTCGTCACTGTTCTTCTAGTGATTTATTTCAAAGTAATGTTATTAGAATATAATTACAATGAGATTGATATTAATTCAATATGAGTTCTTTCCTGTCGGTCGATATGGATCTTTTTCTTACTATACTGTTACGCTCCGATTATACACGCCTCGGATATCGAAGTGTCATCTCGCCTCCGAGGCCGAGATCAAGTGGACCCCCCATAGCACCACTTATTCCGACCTGAAAACGACCCTTCCGAAGCTTCTCCGAAGTGATATAGCGATTCTACTACTGATCTGCCGAAGCATCTCACCTCCAAGGTCGAGATCAAGTGGACCCTGGTTAGAAGATCCGCCGCCAATTTGAGATTTGTCCTGCACCTAAGGCTTAAATTGATTTGACGTCTCCATGAGACTAGTTGATGTGACTTATCAACTTTATGTCAATTCAACTCAGTGGAAACAAACTGTCCGCCCACTCTACAAACGCGGCTGATTGACGCCTATGAGCAGACGCTTCATACCGTCAGATGTATACACGCGTTCCACATCCAACGGTTCATACCACCTATAAATACCCAAGGTTTGGCAAGAGGCAAAGGGAATGAAACTCTTAATACATAGCACTCCATAGCAAGTTTATATATTTTCTCCTCCCCCTTTATTGTTGATTTGCATAGCCCCTGGGTACTGTTCCGATCACCCAAACCTGACTTGACCATCGGAGTGTATACGGCCGCCACCACCCCCCTTGGTTCCGGCCGTGTGCGCCTGACTATTCGCTGATTGTGTGCAGGGAGGAATAGGTGGAGTAGCTTTCAGTTGGCTACGTGGAAGGATCAATTTCCGGGGTCAACAGATTGGCGCCGTCTGTGGGAAGCACTCCCCATTCGAAGTTTTGCGTTCTCCATCGGAGAAGGTACCGGAAAATCGGCGACTAATCCTGAAAAGGTGGCATTCTTGAAAAAGAACAAAGTCGAGTTACAATCCAAGTTCTTACTACCCTTGAAAAAAGAGGTAGAATGAGCTACAGCCATGAAGACGACAATCCCATGAGAGAGGCCTCTGAAGAAGAGGTACTCCATAACAATGTTACTCATCAGAGACCGCATCACCGACGTCGCCGAGGCGGAAGAACAACCATACTCACTGAAGGAATGGCTTAGATAGCTGCGGGTATGAGAGACATAGCAGCTCAGAATATGGCGATGCAGGAACTCCTCATGCAAGCCCAGGGACACCAGAGCTATCAAAGGCCCCAAAGATCTTATCCGCTGCAGGAAATCCCTTTATCTCACTCTCGGGGCCACATGAGTCAGCACACAGAATGCCCCCTCGAAAGGGATATGAACGCCGAAGCAATATCTTATGTGCAAGGGAGTCGGCCATCAGAACCACGCTTGGGGGACAATTTCCCTCAAGAACACGACGACCAAAGGTCGGTAAGCGTCTTCGACCGGATAGGGGAGAATCCTAGCAATAGGGTCTGGCCAGCAAGAGGATCAGTTCGTCCGGATCACGAACGAGAACATGTTCCCCCTCCTCCTAGAAATAGGAGGGAGAGGAGAAACCTAGTCGATTGGGGGAGTCGAGGAGAAGCACCTCCACCTCCCCAGGACATCCAAGATGATGAAGGGCTAGAGGGGCCCTGTCGATCTTATGAGATTGACGATAACCTCCCTTTCTCAAGGGAGATTCGAAGCTTCCCAATGCTAGCTAACTTCATGCCCCCTAAGATCCCCAAGTATGAGGGAAAGGGGGATCCGGAGAAGCACCTCACAAAGTATATGACACAAATGAGCCTTAGGGGAGCCTCGCCTGCTCTAAAATGCAGAGTCTTCCATTTAACACTAGCCGGAGCCGCCGAGGTATGGTACAGCAGGCTTCCTCCCCTAAGCATCAGAAGTTGACCAGACTTGAAGAAAGTATTTTTGAACCAGTACCTCTCACGCAGGGAAGGAGAGGCACCAATTCAACGCCTGCAAGACATGAGGCAGGCCCCTGGAGAGACGCTAAAAAGCTATCTCGCCAGGTTTATAGACGAAATTACTTACTGCGAACAGGTTACTGACAGGGAAGCCCTTCCAGCCCTGAAAGGTGGGCTCAACATGAACACTTTGTTCTGGAGGGAGGTGCGCAGCAAGAATCCCTCCACATATGACGAGCTGGTCGAAATGATGAGAGTGGAAATTGTTAGTGAAGAAATGATTGATCATCGCAACCGTGCCGCGCAGGGACTCCCTCCTCCTCAGAGGCAGGTAGGTCGAGGCCCCGCAGCATACCTTGTTACTCAGCAATGGACCAAAGCAGGGCATACCATAGCTCCCACATCCGGACAGGTCCTAGCTTCCGGCACATTGAATGCAGTGCCGGTACTGGCATATGATAATGCCCCTGCTGAAGCGGGACCATCTGGGAGAACTGATAACAATAAGAAGAAAAAAGAGGTCAAACAGACCCTTGGCAGGAGCAAGGTTTTGTACATTCCATCAACTATACGGACATGACACTAGTGAGTGTCATGATGCCAATCGGCGCCCTGATCGAAGCAACCCTCACATTTCCAGCAGAAGCGAACACCCTCGCAGATCCACCTCCCCGGGGAGGGGAGGGAGAGGTCACCAGGAACAATCTCCTCGTAGAAGAGAATCGAGGAACCGAGGCTAATCCAGGCAGGGGAACCAAGCCCAATTTTCGGGAGGCCAGGTCATCAGGGAAATCGATACCATCATTGGGGGACACCACGTCGGTGGCAACACCAGGAATGCCCAGAGAAATTACACAAGAGAAGCAAAGGATCCCCCGATGATCACTTACATTGTTAACGAATCGAAATCAGCAAACAAGATGGCCTCGATCACCTTTTCCCAGGAAGACTCAGAGGGAGTTCACCACCCCCATTGCGATGTTTTGGTTGTAAGAGCCGTAGTAGCTAGAAACGGATTAAAACACATGCTCCTTGACAATGGCAGTTCCGTGAACATATTGTTCGGCTCCACTTTTAACAAAATGTAAATTGAACATGGGTTGATTCTTATGACCGACCCACTGTTCGGATTCACTGGGGACAACATAATCCCACGAGGGCGGATCACCTTGCCTGTCGAAATGGGTTCGGCACCCCTAGTAGCCCAGCATTTCATGGAATTTCTGGTGGTAGATCATAGATCGGCTTATCATGGAGTATTGGACAGATCCGCTCTGAAAGATCTTTGGGCTGTGACGTCCATTCACTATTTGTGCATGAAATTTCCAACTGAACATGGGATTGCAACAGTCCGGGCAATCAGATGGGCTCCAGGGCATGCTACCTAAACTCGATGTGCAAATCCGAGCCCCGAACTATTAATGTAATCCTAGTCGAGGTACCCATTGAAGTCGGTACGGACGTGGAAATGCTCGACGCCCCTGAACAAGGGCATACCTCTGAACAAAAGGGAGACGTCGACATGGAAGAGGCCTCTGAACAAGGACACCCTCTTGATGAGTTAGACCCCCAAATAATTGATTATGAACCAAATGCGACCCCCATGGAAGAATTGGAAACTTTCCCCGTCAACCCGGAAGACCCCAATCAAGTCTTGCGTATAGGGAAGTCATTATCACCTGAAGCAAAAACTGAGATGATACGTTTCCTGAAAGGGAACCTGGATGTCTTCGCATGGAAACATGAAGATATGGTGAGAATAGATCCTAGGATCAGTTGCCATCACCTTAACATCAACCCCTCTTATGCTCCCCATAGACAGAAGAGGCGTGCCCTAAACCCGGAACAGTACGAGGCACTGAAAGACGAAGTAAGCAAATTTAGCCGCAGTGGTTTCATCAGAGAGGCCATATATTCGAGGTGGATATCCAACCCAGTTCTGGTGAAAAAGTCCAGCGGAAAGTAGAGGGTATGCGTGGACTTCACAAACCTAAATAAGGCGTGCCCCAAAGACAGCTTCCCACTTTCGAGAATTGATCAACTTGTGGACTCTACTGCTGGGCATGAACTACTGAGTTTCATGGATGCATACTCAGGGTACAACCAAATACCCATGTTCCGACCTGACGAGGAAGCTACATCATTCATTACGGACAGGGCCTGTATTGCTACAAAGTTATGCCCTTCGGATTGAAAAATGTCGAGGCCACATACCAGAGGTTAGTCAACATGATGTTTGTCGAACTCATTGGCAAAACCATGGAGGTCTACGTAGACGACATGTTGGTCAAAAGCCTCCAGGCAACCGAACACGTGAGTCACATCGACCAAACCTTCCAGATACTCAGAAAGTATAATATGAAATTGAATCCCCTCAAGTGCACCTTTGGAGTGGCATCAGGACAGTTCTTGGGATATATTGTAAAGCAGAGAGGAATTGAGGCAAATCCGGTGAAAGTAACGGCCTTACTAGAAATGAGGTCACCTCAGAAATCGAAGGAGGTCCAAAGTCTCAATGGTCGGATAGCCGCACTCAGCCGCTTCATCTCCAGAGCCACTGATAAAAGCTTGCCTTTCTTCAATGTATTGAAGCAAGGAAAGAAATTTCAATGGATTTCGGAGTGCGAAGAAGCCTTCGAGGCTCTGAAGAAGCACCTTGGGGAAGCACCCCTCTTGTCGAAACCTCAACCGGATGAATCTCTATTACTGTATCTAGCAGTTTCGGACGTGGCAGTCAGCGCAGTCCTAATCAAGGAAGAAAATGAGCGTCAATTGCCAGTGTACTACATCAGCAAAGCACTTCTCCCAGCTGAAACACGCTACCCAGACATGGAAAAATTGGCACTCGCACTTATCACAGCCTCAAGAAAGCTGAGGCCATATTTCCAAGCCCACTCAATACAAGTTCTCACCAATTTCCCTTTAAAGCAGGTAATGCAGAAAACAGACGCGTCAGGACGCCTGCTGAAATGGGCCATCGAGCTTAGCGATTTCGATCTAATGTTCCGACCTAGACACGCCGTCAAGGGCCAGGCCCTTGCTGATTTTATGGTTGAGTTTACCAAAGCCCCAGAAATGGAGACGATAATGGAACCAGCCGAGCCCCCCCCCCCACATGGAAACTATTTGTAGATGGGTCCTCAGGAGAGGCTAGCGCGGGGGCAGGGATCGTGTTGGAGAGCCCGGAAGGCCATAGGCTAAATTGTGCGGTAAGGTTCGGCTTTAAAGCTTCGAACAACGCAGTCGAATACGAGGCCCTTCTGGCAGGTCTAAGGCTCGCTAAGGAAATGCGGGTCAGGAAGCTCCTAGCAAGCAGTGACTCTCAGCTCATAGTAAATCAGGTAAATGGGAATTTCGCAGCCAAAGATGGTAACATGAAAAACGGAAAGGGGCATCTCCACCCCTAATGACGCCTCTTTCCACAACATCCAGGAGCCCACAATCTGGTTCCAGGAGTTCGGATTGAGCTGCGTCGGGGCTAGCCCATAGGACCTAAGCACCAACCTAAAGAATGGGTGGATGGGCAGCCTAAGTCCGGCCCTAAGGATCGCCTCACTAATGGCCACACAGCCCGGCCTAAGGTCTCAGGCTCTCTCTTTCGGCCCGGGGAGGATTAAATCTACGCTGTCAGGGATCCTATACTCTGTCCTAAGTCTCTCCAGGTCGGCCTCGCTTAATTTTGATGGGTAGTCCGACGCCCCCCAATGCACAAAGGTATCTGGTGGGCTATCCGGTCGTTTCCATATGTTCTCCCACCCCCTCCCCCCCGGTTATTGCCCCAGCTATTTCTAAGGAGGTCGCCACAATGGGCTCGTCCACCCTCACTATTTCTAAACCCCTCCCCGAACTAGAACTTCCCTCTGAGGCCATTCTTTAAAAATTTAAAAGCCTGAATTGGTGCTGAAACTTACGGGTTTGGATGTTTTCCTAGCCGAAAATGGTGTAAGGTCGCCGGAAGCCTAGTTTTTCTCGTCGGAAGTCTAGTTTTTCTCGCTGGAATTGCTTGCAAAACGCCGAAAATCGCCAAAAATTTGAGAGCAAAGTATAATCTTAGTTTTGCAAGGGTAGAAAGCCTGAGAAAACCCCAGAGTCCTCCTTTTATAGAAAAACAAGTCCGATCTCCACCGTTGAATTCAAATGCGATCAATCTAAGCCGTTCATCGCATCCTCAATCTAGGCCATTGAAATGAAACGCCAGATTTGATCTACGCCCAAGATGTCGCTGTGACTTTCACGCTTACTTGAAACGCTTCACCTCGGTTACAACCAGCCGTCAATAATAATTAGTAGCCGCAGCAGCCTTTTAGGAGAATGGGCATGGCACCCAACTGTCACCTTGAAAACACGCAACAGTTGTCAAATCATTTGACGTTTGAGTCGCCTCGGATTGAGCTCCTCCTCCTCCAACTTTACAAAGCTTGGACGCACCTGACGCGAAGGCCCTATTGGGTCATTGCCTCGGACGCTGCGTTTCTTTCCATGCTTTACAAAGTTTCAGCCATCTCCCAACGGGTCGACCTTTTGGGTCAGCGCACCGGTGGCAGATGAGCTCCTCCTCCAGCTTTACAAAACTTGGACGCACCTGACGCGAAGTCCCTATTGGGTCATCGCCTCGGACGCTGCGTTTCCTCCCATTCTTTACAACGTTTCAGCCATCTCCCAACGCGTCGACCTTTGGAGTTAGCGCACCGATGGCAGATGAGCTCCTCCTTCAACTTTGCAAAGCTTGGACGCACCTGACGCGAAGGCCCTTTCGGGTTATCGCCTCGAACGCTGCGTTCCCTCCCACGCTTTACAAAGTTTCAGCCGTCTTCCAACGTGTCGACCTTTACCTGACGCGAAGGCCCTTTTGGGTCATCGCCTCGGACGCTGCGTTCCCTCCCATGCTTTACAAAGTTTCAGCCATCTCCCAACGCGTCGGTCTTTGGGGTCAGCGCACCATATTCATGAAGCTTCGATGCACCTTACGCGACGTCCCATGCTGGTTGACCGTCTCGTATGCAACGCACAAGAACGAAACTTTGGCACATCTGCCTATTATCATAACCTCGATTGCCGCAACAGACCAACCCCCAAAACTCCCATGACTTGCGGTCCGGTCAGGAAAGCAAATCCACACATGATATAAATATTCATCCACGGACTTGGGGGACCACTGTTACGCTCCGATTATACACGCCTCGGATACCGAAGTGTCATCTCGCCTCCGAGGCCGAGATCAAGTGGACCCCCCGCAGCACCACTTATTCCGACCTGAAAACGACCCTTCTGAAGCTTCTCCGAAGTGATTTAGCGATTCCTACTACTGATCTGCCGAAGCATCTCACCTCCGAGGTTGAGATCAAGTGGTCCCTGGTTAGAAGATCCGCCGCCAATTTGAGATTTGTACTGCACCTAAGGCTTAAATTGATTTGACGTCTCCATGAGGCTAGTTGATGTGACTTATCAACTTGATGTCAATTCAACTCAGAGGAAACAAACTGTCCGCCCACTCGCGGTTGATTGACGCCTATGAGCAGACGCTTCATACTGTCAGATGTATACACGCGTTCCACATCCAACGGTTCATACCACCTATAAATACCCAAGGTTTGGCAATAGGCAAAGGGAATGAAACTCTTAATACATAGCACTCCATAGCAAGTTTATATATTTTCTCCTCCCCCTTTATTGTTGATTTGCATAACCCCTGGGTACTGTTCCGATCACCCAAACCTGACTTGACTGTCGGAGTGTATACGGCCGCCACTACCCCCGTTGGTTCCGGCCGTGTGCGCCTGACTATTCGCTGATTGTGTGCAGGGAGGAATACGTGGAGTAGCTTTCAGTTGGCTACGTGGAAAGACCAATTTCCGGGGTCAACATATACCATTTCCCTTTTGTGTTTTCATGAAATTAAGTATCTATACCCCTCTCCACTTTAAAATATACAGACACAGGTATAAATCTTTGACTCGATAAAATGGATGACTTCTACCTTTTTTAATTTCACCAAATCCGTTCACTTCAGTTTCAGTTTTGGCAAGAATGTTTGTGCTTTTAGTTGTGGTGGAAAGAGTTGTAAAGCTTATTACCTGTCAATAGCTTGAAAAAATCAATAACCATACTGTTAATCCTGACGTCAAATTTGTAGAATATTAAGTTTCCTTAGGTGCATGTTAATTCCTCCTTACCTATCATGCCTTACTTCTTTATTTATTTATTTACTTTTTTACTTTTGGTACTGAGAATTAGGACCTTGAATATTTTAACATCCTTGCCTTACTTTTAAAGGTGTTGGGAATGACCCAAGAGAGGATCGCTACTTCAGCATTCCGAAGCAGGTAAGTGATTAATATTTAGTTTTTCAAAAAATTAGTTTCAGTTACATTAATACTAGCTGGCTGCTTTCCTATGTCGTTTTCTTATGCAAAACTGAAGATATAAGCATCAGTGGGAAAGCTACGAGAACTAATGGAAATAAAAGAACAAAAAGGCGAAAGTTTGGTATGCTGGGATGGAAAAATCTCGATGTATCTTAACAATATGGAAAATCCTATATCTGCATTCTACTAGCTTAGCAGTTCAAGGTTAGGAATTTAATAATACCTAAAAGTTTGGATGAAGAATTTTAGGAGGTTTGGGAGTCTTTCATGTCATGCCGATGTGAAGTATTTAATGACCATCTCATTTAAAAGGCTGGAGCTTCATCTTCTTCTACACACCTACTTTTGTTTTCAAATGTGCTTATTCCAAGACTAGCCAAACTCCACGACTCCTCTATCCTTGTACTTGCAGGAGTTTTATTTTTAATTTTTATAATTCCTGTTTGTTTACATGTATATGAACTAACAAAGGACACTTTTGGTTTACCTAAAGCTATATTAATATGTTTCAGGCACAGAATTACGATCCTGAAGGAGAATTTGTGGCTTACTGGTTACCTCAGTTGCGGGTGCTTCCGAAAGAGAAAAGACACTTTCCTGGACTGTTGTACATTAAACCCGTTGTTGCTCTCAAATTTGGGAACACCAAAACAACGAATAACAAGACAATGGGATCTGGAACAAGAACTACAGCAGACGAAAATAGATGGAAGGGGCGTAAAGGAAACAGAACACAATAGCCTGCTCCTAACAGACCCGTCTCAGGTGGGATAAATTATCATTAGGCTTTGCTTCTTTGGCTTTTAAGCTTTGAGTTGCAGCACGATGTATATTGGATTATTTCCTAACGATATGTTTTCTTTCAAAATCTCCTCCCATTCCATGGGTTTAGAACAGGTTACCAGAGAGGCATCTTTAGGTGTGAGTTTGGATAGAACATTCCTCACAAGTTTAGAGCTTGGACATCCCTGATTGTTGTGCAAGGGTGTACATATACTTGCAAATGCTTCTTGAAGAATAAAAGAATTGGGAAGCCAATGAAGCGGTTAAGGTGTTGGGTTTGCTTGGTCATTGTCGATCTGTTGTGTATATATACTCATTTATGTTGTCTTCAACACGTCTTCTTGCAGATATAACAAATTTATTTTTTGATCAACACAATTTTCATATAGTGGCTATGAGACATGAATTTAGGTCTTTTGCTCAGTTCTAGTTTTATGTTAACAAATTGATACAAGTGTTTTAAGTTGTTGGAAATGTTACACTTGTTTTTATTTTAAATTGCAGTTAGTAGAGTCTACTACAAGATTGTGTTAGGGCCTCAAGTCATTCCCAGTTCCTTACTGCAAATTTTCAACAATCAGATTGCACCTTTATGTGAATTGAACAATCGGATCGTATTGCGTGAAGAAATCAACCTCCAATTTAATACACGCCAGAAGACAATTCCGTATGGCACTTATACATACGAAATTTGTACATGTGCTAGTGTTATTGGTCTGATTTATTGCACTCTAGAAGACAATTCTATGTGGAGGTTATACATACGAAATTTGTGCATGTGCTAGTGTTATTGGTCTGATTGTGTCATGTCGTGTCACATCACGTCACGTCGCGGATCAAATATTATAGTTTCAAGAATCTTGTGGCCGGTGGGCAGTCCATCGACACAAATTGCATCAGTTTTTGTAGCTGTATGGAAAAAGATGCATTTGGAGGTTCCTTCAGATTCATGCCTTCTGTTTAGAAGAAGAGGAGAAGGGCGTCCCACAGCGATGAGTGCCTATGTATAAAAATATCGATTGTGCGGGTCAAAATTTCTTCAACCAAAAAAATAAAATAAAAATGAATTCAATCTCTTTTTTACACATCATCCGTATGTAGTAAATTCATTATGTACAAGTGCATTATTCTAAAAGCATTCTCTCTCTAAAAGTTCAAAATTTTGAACAACGCTATGTGTGCAAAGAAGTTTTACGAGGAAATGGACAGAATTTCACTTGGCAGATTTTCATTGGGTGCTAGGCAAAAAAGAAAATTTAAAAAAATCATATAAGTGCTTATCTCAACACTTGTAAAGCTATCTAAATGGTTAATATATAAAAGAGAGATGCTACATAAACAGGGCCTGGGACAAGGCTGAGATGCTTCTGAAATTAAACCTTAGATCAAGGGTTGAGGGGTTGGACACCTCAGCTCTGTCAGGAGCAGTACTGTCAAAATTAATGCTTCTTGTCTTTTTTCTTTTTTTTTTGTCCAACAAAAAATTATCAAATATTATCTATATTAATTCAGATGGCATATTTTATGTACAAATAGTAGCTCTCTTTTTTTCCATTCCCAAGATTTGAATAATACGATAAGTGTGTATTATTTCTTCTTGCTCATTTGATATAGCCGGTGGCAGCAGCATCAATGCTCTAATAATGGAACTTACAGCATTACATCCGAAAGCACCAACATACCATGTCAATACTTATCCAAAAAAACAAAAAAACTACATTCAACATAAGAATATTAATCTAATCAACCATCAGTCGAACCCTCCAACTCAGATTCAACAGCCACTCCACAGGCCAAAATCCATACCTCCTAAACCTGTTATTGAAGTTAAACCACAGCCCACAAAGTCAAACCCCAAGATCACAACTACCACCTCAGATATTTTGTACTTAATGGACAGCCTTAATTTGCCCATATCGTTGGATATTTACATGTCACTCATCAAAGAGTGCACCAAAATTGGCGACCCTTTGAAGGCCCTGGAATTGTACTTGCATATGAGGAAAAGTGGGGTTTGTTTGAATTTCACATTAGCTAATCGTCTGTTGTTGATGTTTGTTTGCTGTGGGTGTTTTGAGAATGCAAACCGGTTGTTTGATCAAATGCCTGTGAGGAATTTTAACTCATGGGCTGTCATGATTGCTGGTTATGTTGAAAATGGTAATCATGGGGAAGCAATTGGTCTGTTTATTGAAATGTTATGTGAAGAACAATTCAGAGATCCATACGATGACAAGATCAAGTTTGCAGTGTCTGGGATATTTGTGTGTGTCCTTAAGGCTTGTGTGAATACAATGGACTTGGAACTTGGGATGCAAATTCATGGCTGGCTATTGAAAATGGGATTGTCAAGGAATGCCATGTTGACTAGTTTCTTGATTAATTTTTATGGTAAATGTAAGTTTTCTGTAGGAGCTGAAATTTGTTTTGATCGGGTTTATAGTCGAAATACTGCTGTTTGGACAGCTAGGATTGCTAATTTCTGTCACGAAGATGATTATGAAGGAGCTGTCAATATTTTTAGGGAGATGGGGAGAGAAGGAGTGAGGAAGAATAGCTACACGTTTTCGAGTATTCTTAAGGCTTGTGGTCAGATGGGGGATGGGGGATATTGTGGTAGGCAAGTTCATGCCAATGTGATAAAAGTTGGAGCCGAATTCAACAATTATGTGCAGTGTGCTTTGATTGACGTGTATGGGAGATGCGGATTTGTGAAGGACGCGACAAGGGCTTTCGAGGTAAGCGAAGATGCGAGAACTGATGCCTGCTGGAATGCATTGCTTACTACTTTCATACAACATGGATTTTGCATTGAGGCCATTAAACTTCTTTACCAGATGAAAGCAGCTGGCTTTGTACCCCCTGAATCATTGTCTAATGAAGTGAGATCTATTTGTGGGAGTAGAATTCTTGAACAAGATTGATCAGACAGACTTGTAGAAGGAGACTTCAGGTTGCTTTTGTTAGCTTCTCTTATGAGTCAGCTCACCTGTGTATTCAACCGCGTGCATTTTGTGCATTTATTCGAACTATATAACTAAACTTTTATGTCGCCAAATTATTAATTTTTACTTAACTTGGGTTAGTTTTTTATTGTTTCAGTGTCGAACCCGATTTGAAGCAAGTGGAAAAGAAAGAATGATGAAATTGAATGAAATCTGCAATTTTGGGAGATCGATGTCTATACTTTAGAAATTGAAGGATTGCACAATTAATTGAATTCAAGATTTAAAGTGCATTACTTGGAAGCATAGTTATCAAACTCGGACCGGACCGGCCGGTTCAACCCAAAAACCGTCGAACCGGACCATGGTCCGGTCCGAGCTACTTATTTTTTTAACTATGCTGCTGACCCGCTAAAATCCCACAGGATCCGTCGGTTTTCCACTAAACTGTTGACCCAATTTCTAATAAACCTCCCGGTCCACAGACTTCATGTAAAATCCCATTATCTCGTTCTCCTTCACACTAAACCCTACGCCCGTTTCTGTAGAAGAGCAGCCGGCAGCGTCCCTTGCAATTTCACTCCCTAAAATCCAAACCTTCAAATTTCAAGTTGTATTAGATGGAAGAAGATGTAAGTTTAAATTTTATGAGTTTGTTTGTAAATTTCAGTTTTTTCCCCTCAAATTATGTGCGAAAATACATCTTTAGATTGGTGATTTTTGAAAGATTTTTACCTCAACTTCAACGACCTACCCGTCTTTATGTTCTATGTTGTATACTTTACCTGATTTTTACCTAAATTTCATGCTTAAAATATATCTTAATGAAGTATGAATGAATTAATTTCAAACGAGTATTTCCCTTTATTTAGGTACCTTGAACTTTATTTTTGAATTGCTGCAAAATCAGAGTAAAGAATCGGTGTTTATACAATATATATTGAGGCAAAACAGTATTTCCGCTCTCTTGGAGTACAAAACTATGTCTTCATATAGATTCCTCATTGCTTATAATAGTTCTTACTTGAAATATGCACTGCACTTCGACTTCTTGTTAGAAAAGGAACAATCCTTCAAGAGAAATTTCTTCCAAACACACCCGATTTGGAGTGATCATTGTTTTCGTTTTCAGAAAAATAAATGGATAAATCTGTGGGAAAAGAATCACAACCCATTTTGTAATAGAGAGATGTTAACCAGAACACGGCAAAAATCAAGGATATTGGACAGAGAAAGGTTTATAATGATTAAAAAAAAATCCTTATAATTCATATGCACGAGTCAAAGTGCAGTACAAGTCCAAATATGTGCATTGGTAGTTTACATTCTCTTGATTTTTTGGGTTCAAGTATTTTTTATGTAACACAAGGCAAAATTTCCAGGCTGAAACTCATCAGAAGTAAAGCTCATGAACCTTGTGAGAACCATTAGAAGTAGATTGTGATGGTGGTTCCATGGAAGAATTGACTGGTAAAGAATACACCACACGAGTATTTTTTCTTGTTTCTTTATTTTTAAGGGAGGGCGCCAAAATTTATTTTTGAACAGGAAGCTGAAATTATCTATTTTTATGTAGGTCAAACATATATGTATGCAATATGATTTCATGAGTAATTCAAGAGAGGGGAAATACTGCTTTGACTCAATATATATTGTATAAACACCTGCAAATCAGCTTTAAAGGGGAAAAGGAACTTGTTTAGCAACTCATATAACAAAAACAGGATGACTATGTTCTGGAGAATTTTGGGCCATTACGCTTTGTAGATTCTTATTTTTTTTCTCTTTAATATTGTCAAGTAACATAGAATCTAACTTACAAGACAGGATGCTTATGTTCTGGAGAATTTTGTTGAAGCTGATCAAGTTTGTGTTATCATCTAACATCTTTAATTTCAACATTACCTGAAAATACTGATTATGCTCACGCACAGCATTTGTCTAATGATTTACCTCATGGTTTGTGTTACCTTATGTTTGTGTCACCTTATGATTTTCCTTACCTTATGTTTTACCTTACATTTGTGTCACCTTATGATTTTCCTTACCTTATGAAATCCTAAACAATCAAAGAAATAAATCTCCAGCAGCTTTAGGAACTGTACATATAAATCTGAACTGATAAATTTGTAGTGAAATTTCTCATAAAGTATTGGAAGGACCCATCAATAATATCTGGATAATACACAAAACTATAGCTAATCATTAACAAATTCTTTGATAAAGCAGGATCATGTACAAATTTCAAACCTGGTCCATCAAATATTCTCACTTTGATCAGTGTACAAACTTTAAAGTGCTACTAACATACACATAACCCTACCTCTATAACATAATTTAAAAACATTCTTACCTGGATTTCATTGATATTGTGATAAAGGAAACTTTTTGATAAGTGTGTTTTTGCACACTTATTTAGGTCACAAACATGACTTAATAATGTGCAAAATGATTGAATTGTGACTCAATCTCGTTATATTTGTGAATTGTAGGGAACACCGATGAACATGGTGAAATTCAGAATAAAAGAGTCGAAAAAAGACTAAAATGGAGCAAAGTGATAATTCAGGGACCAAGTTGCAAATAATCCATAGATGAGACGGGAAATGGAATGAAGATTCAAGAGTGTTAGAGGTCAATCGGATGAGGAAAGGAGTCAAGAGGCGAAATATGGTCGAAGTATTATCAAGTATCAACTTTCAGGCGAAAAAGTTATGCTCGTGATTTTTAGTCTCTATTTGAGATCCATTTTTGGCATAGTAAAAATCAGAATTTGTGGAAGCCTATTTCTATCAGAAGTGTATATCTTTGAGTTTTCTTCCCAATGCACTTTGAATCACTTCAATCGGAGATCGGGAGAGAAAGTTATGACCAAAATACTGAAAACTGTCCGATGGAAAAATTTCTATAAACATGCGGTCGCATGGTTATAATTCCTTGCGGTCGCACAAGGCAGTACAGAGAAAAATCTGAGTTGAAACTTCTGAACCATGCGGTAGCATGGCTTTATACCATGCAGTCGCATGGTATAAAAATGTGACGAAATCTCGGGTTTTCTTATTCGACTCAAACATGATTTAGTAAAGTTTTGAGCGACTTCCTTGATCTAATTCCGCCTCCAATAAATACCAGACGATCCTGAAACATAAAGAGGGAGGAAATATACACAATTTTGGAGGATTTGGAGAGGAAGATCAAGGCAAAAACAAGGCAATCCACTTCAAGATTCAAGATTTCACTTCAAGAATCAATTGGGTGATGTTCTTCCTTGGTTTTAATTATTGTTTTTCTTTATTTCCCATTATGCTAGGCTAGATTTTCAATTACTAGGTGATCGATGAACCGTTGTTTGTTATTTTAATTCCATATTTCATGAATTTAATATAAAGACTTGTTTGGATAATTTGCTTGGTTTACATGCATTAATTTTCTTCCGCAATTAGTGGCCAATGATTGTGTGAGTGTTGATGACTTATTTCTTATATTCGAGAGAAGAGAAATAGGTTCGATAAGGTGTAAATTAACATAGGGTCCGATAGGGGATAGAGATATACCCCTATGCTTTATGCAATTCTTTAATTGTTCACAAAACCACATGCATTCTTGTATATTTGCATCATCTATAGAGATATAGGCTGGTGGTGTGCAAGAATAGGTCTAATATATATTGAGAGAATATATTGGATAGAATTAGGAACATTGAATTGGCAAATTTCCATCGGGTCATTAATTTTATGAAATTAGGGTTTTTATAACTTCAATTGGGGATTCGTGATCCTAGTGACTTTAATTTGATTAATTTGCATAAATTAGCTTTTGAATTTGCATAATTTCATTTACTTGAGTGTTTGAGTCATTTAATTAGAGAAATTTCGAAATTAGGGCTTTCAATATAAATTAGGGTTTTTAGTTGAAATTAGGGTTTCTTAATTGAAATTAGGGCTTTTTTGCATTTAGACCATATTTTCACTCAATTAGATTCGGTTAACGCTAGATTATATAGAATTGAACTATTCAATCTCTGAGGGACGATATTCGGACTTTTTAAAATTCACTTTATTACTTGTTACGAACCGTACACTTGCGATAGTTTTAAATCGAAAGAATTATTTCGTGAACACTTTTCATCATTGGTCCCCAACTAAATGTTTGTAATGTAACCTTTTTTTTTTGTAGTTCACTGGTGTTAATAGTACACCACATAGTTCTTCTCCAACCAAGAATCGTGCTAAAGGAAGAATTGATATAGCATGGGGACATTGTAGAGAGGTTTTAGAAGCTGGTAATAATGGAAATAAAAAAAAAACTTGTTTGCTTGTATTGTGGAAAGACTTTTGGTGGAGGTGGTATTAATCGAGTCAAACAACATTTAGCGGCATTAAAAGGTGATGTAGATTCTTGTCGTAGAGTACCTCCTGATGTTAGATTTAAAATGAAAGAAAACTTGGACATCTTTGCTGCGAAGAAACGTAGAACTCAAGAAGTTCTTAATGAGTGTAACCCACATAGCTCTTACTATCGGGAACAAGAAGAGCAAATGTATAGAAATTTGGGTGATGATGATGTGCAAGAGATCATTCCTCTTAGTTCTCAACGAAAGAATATAGCTATTGAGAAAAGTCAAGGAAAAGAAATGGGAGCTAAACATTTGAAAGAACAAAAAGGAATTGGTTCTTACTTCATGCCAAGAACAGGACCTGGTAACCAACCTACTATCAAAAGTGTTCTTCAGAGCAAAGAAGCTATAGAGAAATGTGACCTCACTATATCCAAGTGGATGATTGATTCGTGTATTCCTTTCAATGCTGTAAATTCTGTGTATTATCAACAAAGTATAGATGTCATAGCTAGTATGAGCCCTGGCTATAAAGGACCGAACTTTCATAGTCTTCGTGGTTATTTATTGGCTAAAAATGTTGAGGAGGTTCAGAAGTATGTTGAAAGCTATCGTTCAACGTGGAAAACGACTAGTTGTACAATTATGGCAGATGGTTGGACAAATCAATGTAGAAGAACTCTTATTAATTTTTTAGTTTATTGTCGAAAAGGAACAATATTCTTAAAATCTGTAGATGCTTCAGATGAATCAAAAAGTGCTGACATGTTATACAAGTTATTTCGAGATATTGTGTTATTTGTAGGTTCAGAATATGTGGTTCATATGGTGACTGACAATGCAGCAAACTATGTTGCCACTGGTAGGTTGGTAGATTATTGGAGCGAGAGTTTCAAACATTATTTTGGTCTCCATGTGCAGCTTATTGCATTAATTTAATGTTTCATGATATTGGTAAGCTTGATGAAGTTAGTAATGTCGTATCTCAAGCATCAAAAATAACAAAATACATATACAACCATTGCTACACGTTGCATTTGACGAGGAAGTTTATTGGAAGAAAGGAAATACTACGACCCGCTCCTACTCGTTTTGCTACTAACTTTATTGCTCTACAAAGCATATTGGCTCAAAAGGATCCATTAAGAGCAATGGTGTTGAGAGATATGCTTATAGTCAACCTGATTTAAAAAGCAAATTGACCAGTGAAATGAGATTATTTAGGCAAGCACATGGTGACTTTGGACGTTTATCAACACTAGCAGATCGTCATAAGATGGGTCCTGGTAAATTTCTATTCTCATGTTATGTACTTTGTTATGTTATATAAATCAAATTTTAGTTTATGTAACATATGCCTATTTTATTTTCTCTTTGTTTTGGTACAGATGAATGGTGGATGTGTTATGGTAGTAGTGCACCAAATTTACAAACACTTGCAATTCGAGTACTAAGTCAAACATGTAGTTCTTCAGGTTGTGAGAGAAATTGAAGTATGTTTGAACATATTCATTCTAAAAAGAGAAATAGACTCGAGCACCAAAAGCTTAATGATGTTGTTTATGTGCACTACAATTTACGATTGCAACAACGGTAATGTTATTTAAATAAATCATTTCATCCTTCTGTGATTTTTTATTTTATTTTAAGATTTTGCTTTCTTTTACTTGAATTAGATTTTGATTAATTATAAATTGGATAATAAACTTTGTTTAGGAATTATTTCAAAAGTCAAAATTGTGATCCTATCGACTTTGAACGATTTGGCGTTTATGGCAATTGGGTATTAGAGGAGGAGCCACCGAATATGGTAGATGATGAGTTAGAGACATTTCGTCGTGATTTGAGTGCATGCTCTATACAAAATGATAAAAACGATGGTAATTGTTTGATTGATGCTATTGTTTCTTCTTTTTATTAAAGTATATATGATGTAACGTTTAAATTTACAACTATTTTCAGATGAATTACATTTTGATGATCTTGATCTTGATTGTGATGGAAATGACGACAATGGAAATGATACAAACAATGAAAATGAGGATTTTAGTATGACTGAGACTCCATCATTGATACAAGTCGAAGGAATTGAAGAATTTATGTTCGAGACCCCAGCATGGATGCCCTCTAACTCTTCTTAATTGAGAAAATATTGGCTAACTTCAAATAATTTATTTTGTTAACATGTTCTTTATCCACGTTTAACTTTTAGTTGATAGTTTTACTTTTGCAAGAATATGCTTAAACTATATGAAGCTATCTTGTTAAACATTGCCATATGAAGTAGTGTTTTCTTTTTCTTTTTTAATCATTAATTGTTGGTTTTACTTAAGTTTTTTTCTTGTTAATCATTATGATCCAGAATTTGTGAAATTGGGATACAAATAGATATTTAGTTAACAAAATAATATGAGATTAATTTAGTTATTAGTAGAAAATGGAAAAAAAATTTATTCGATGGAAATAGATCATAGTATTTTTAATAGGAATTGACCCGCCGGGTCACCGTTGACCCACTACATTGTCTGGGTCGGATTTAATAACTATGCTCGGAAGATTTAAAGCCTTGAAAGTAAAATGCATTGGACTTAAATGGTCTCAACTTGAACATTAAATGGAAGTATAATTGGACCAAAAGTTGGCTGAAATTAAAATGGAATTGGACTCTTTTTTGCACAAAAAGTTGGCGGCTGCTGTTAAGGTTTTGACTTTTTATGTATGTGATTTCGATAATTAATTTTTTGACAGTTAGAGATAAAGTGAGTTCCACCTATGAGAAAAGAATTCGAAAATGACGACTGAAATAGTGAAATAACGATAAAAACAAATTAATTTTAATTAGCTTAAAATTTGTACCAAACAAGCACTAAATATATACACACACAAAAAAAACAAGATACACCTACAGAAAGCGACGCCTGTTGGAGGAAAACATAAATATATATACACATGGCCAGAATCTGAGCAGGGGCGGTTACATGCATATTAGGTAAACACAGAAAAAGGCTGGCCGCTAGAAATAAAAAGGATGCTTTTTGGAATTAAAGGGAAAATTGGGGAGCTTCTGGTTATAAGTTGGTGGCTGTAAATGAGTAGAAATTGATAATATTATTGAACAGCAACTTACTGTAGAAGCAGGGGATAAAATTGTGTAATTGTATTATATTTTCAGATGTATTTTACACTGAGTATTATACAGTATATATAGCCACTTTTGGAGTGGTGAACAAGAAAAGAATCAATTTACACGTGCAAGGCACAAGAATAAAATATGGTTACAACTAACTTCACACCAGCACCCCAGGTGCACATTAGCCTTGATGAGATCTTGCATTTAGCTCGTGATCAGCCACTGAGTGTGATGACAAACTTTAACATCCTCTCTCAAGCTGGAGTTTATTCTTTAACTCCAAGCTTGTCTTTAAGAAATAGAAATCTGGTCTGTGAGAGAGGCTTGGTCAGCAAGTCTGCAATTTGATCTCATGATGGAACATATTGAATCTTCAACTTGCCTTCAAGAACCTTGTCCCTAACAAAGTGCATATCTAATTCAATATGCTTAGTTCGAGCAGAGTAGACCGGATTTGAGGCTAGAGCATTTGCACTAAGATTATCACACCAAAGTACTGGAGGTGAGGCTGAGGGCAGTTTGATCTCTTTAAGTAGTGATTCAATCCAAGTTATCTCAGCAGCAGCTTGTGCTAAAGCTCTATACTCAGATTCTGTGCTGGACCTAGCCACAACGTGTTGTTTCTTTGAAGACCAAGCAACCAATGTATATCCCAAGTATATGCAATAACCAGCCGTTGACTTTCTATCATCAGGACATGATGCCCAATCTGCATCAGCAAAGCTAGTAATGCATATTTCGTTACTCCTTTGAATCCATAATCCTTGCTCAATGGTTCTTTTCAAATATCTGAAGATTCTCTTAACAGCTTTCCAGTGAGCATTTGAAGGTGTTTGCAAGAATTGGCTCATCTTATTCACATCAAAGGTTATGTCGGGCCGTGCGCGCACTAATTATTGTAGTCCACCAATTGCACTTCTATACATTGAAGGATCAGTCATCTTTTCTCCTTCATTCTTGGAGATAATCTTGCCTACTGTCATAGGAGTTGCACAGGGTTTGAGATGTTCAAAATTGAATCTTTTTAGCAGGTCCTTTGTGTACTTGATCTGGGTAAGATGCATCCTTGACTCACCTCTTCTTACCTCAATTCCCAAAAATCGATGTAACTCTCCCATATCTTTCAGTGCAAACTGTGCATTCAACTTATCAATGAACTATTGCAACACCTTCTGATCATTTCCTGTAACCACTATATCATCAACATACACTAGTGCAAAGATTACTTGCTTCTGGTTCATGTAAAAGAACAGTGAGCTATCTGCCTTTGACTTGATAAACTTCCAATCCAAAAGTGTTTTCTTTAGCTTTTCATACCAAGCCCTAGGTGCTTGCTTGAGTCCATAAAAGGGCCCTTTTTAGTTTGCAAATAAAGGTGGGATTTGCTTTGTCAACAAAACCTCCTGGCTGACTCATATAAACCTCTTCATTTAGTTTCTCATTTAAGAAGGCATTGTTGATATCGACTTGTCTGATGCTCCAGCTCTTTGAAACTGCAAGAGAAAGAATTATCCTCAGAGTGGAAGCCTTTATGACTAGGCTGAAAGTTTCATGATAGTCGATCCCTGGTGTTTGCAAGAACTCTATGACAACAAGTCTTGCCTTGTGCTTTAATATTCTTCCATCAATATCTTGTTTAAGTCTAAAAACCCATTTGTTTCCAATCACCTTTTGACTGTTCAGAGATGGTACCAACTGCCAAGTGTTGTTTTTCATCAATGCCCTGTATTCATCTTCCATTGCTTCTTTCCACTCTTTGCAAGTCAAGGCCTCAGCCACATTGTTAGGTTCTAGTTCACTTTGTTCCATGTGGTACTGCTGGCATTGAGTTGAACAAACCTTTGGTTTAAATATACCAGCTTTACCTCTGGTGATCATGGGATGCTCTATAGTCTGATTCACATGTTCTGCCACACTCAAGTTCTGTTCATCACCTTTATCAGTTTGCTCTATCTGAGGATTTGCAATTTCCTCTTGACTTTCCATTTGTGTGTCTTCAACATTTGTTTCTGTATTCTCATTCACATTTTCCTTAGTAATCACATTTTCAAAGACTTCCTGCTAATCAAACTCTGAGGGCGTTGCTGTTGGAGTTACATTAAAGTGGGCTTCATCAGTTGAGCAAGTTGGACTGCAGTTATGAGGTGTATGGAAAGGAAAATATTGAATAATGGTTTCAGTTTTCTGTGACTCAGCTCTTTTGTTTAGAAAACCAGATTGAAAGGGGAACTCATTTTCATTGAAAACCACATGCCTAGAAATGTATACTCTTCCTGTTGGGCTGAGACATTTATAGCCTTTGTGAGAGTTGCTAAAACCAAGGAACACACACTTAGTGGAATGAAAACTAAACTTGTGGCCTTGATATGGTCTGAGACACGAAAAGCAAGCACAACCAAAGACTTTGAGTGATTTGTATTCAATCTGTTCATTATTCAGAATTTGACAAGGGGCTTTCATTTTGAGAACAGGTGTAGGTAGTCTGTTGATAAGATAAGTGGCTGTGTGAAATGATTCCCGCCAATAGTGTAAAGGCATATTTGCTTGAGCAAGGAAAGTTAGACCAGTTTCTGTTATGTGCTTGTATTTTCTCTCGGCTCTACCATTTTGGGCTAATGTATAGGGACAGGATAGACGCATATCAATACCAGATTTTAGGGCAAAATTAGTGAATGCTCTAAATTCACCTCCCCAGTCAGACTGAAGTATTTTGATCTTTCTATCAAGTTTGTTTTCCACAAGAGTTTTGAATTGAATGAACAAGTTTAGTGCCTCAGATTTATTTTTCATGGGATAGATCCATGTATACCTGCTAAAGTTGTCAATGAAGAGGATATAAAATTTGAAACCAGAGGTGGAATTGATACGTGCAGGCCCCCAGACGTCTGTGTGGATTAAATCAAGTGGGGCTAATGCACGTGAAGCAGATGGTTTGTATGGCAAGGAGTGTGATTTACCGAGTTGGCAGGCATCACAAAACTGAAATACTTTATTTGCATTGAATTTTTCATTACAAAATTTAAGCACTTGTGATATCATAGAAGTTGTGGGATGTCCAAGTCTCATATGCCATTGTTTTAACCTAGACTCATACTCATGGGTATTCATAGACACTTTTGACTTGACAGCAAATGTTGAGGGGTTCAACTTATTTGGATAGGTAGACTCTTGATGGAGGATCCTTTGGTTTTGGTCTGGATGCTCAAGCTGATATAACCCATCTTTAAGCTTCCCTTCCAGCAACACCTTCTTCATTTGCTTGTCCTTAACAACACAAAAATCAGAATGAAACTCCATAAATACACCATTATCAGATGTTAATTGAGAGACACTTATCAAATTTTTCTTGATTGATGGTACTAGCAGAACATTACTAAGGACCAGTGATTTGTCATTGAGTGTGTTCAATTGATTTTTACCAATGTGAGAGATAATGAGTTTGTTACCATTACCAATAGCAAGAGTTTCCTTACCACCATACTCATGTGCCTCAGTTAAATTTTTCTTCTTAGCAGTGACATGATGACTTGCCCCTGAATCTGCAAACCAAGCTAGATCTGATAATGTACTTGATGATGCTATGAGAGCTGCTGGTTTTGAGGAGTTGTTCTGGTAATACTGTTCAGGTCTAGCACCCATATACCTTTCATCATAGCGATTAAAACATCTTTCTGCAGAATGGTTGTTCAGACCACAAATTTGACATGGTCCTTTATTTTTAGTTGGTCTGCTAGTTCTACCTCTGTTTCTTCCACCTCTATTGTGGTAGCTTCTTCCTCCATAGTTGGACCTACCTCCTCTGTTGGTAGTTGATCTGTGGCCAAAATTTCCTAAAGTGTGACTCAAGTTAACTGAGGCTAGGCTATTTTTTACAGCATTAAGATGCTCAATTTGACTTTCAAAGGTCATTAGTACAAATTGCAACTCAGTCCAAGAGATGAATTCTCTGCTGTTGATTTGAACCACTATAGGAGTGTATTCTTCATCAAGTACAGCAAGCACTTGTGTAACATGATCATTGTGAGGGATGTCTTTTCCTGCAATTTCAAGGTTATCTGCCACTTGTTTGATTGTGTTTTAAGTACTGATCGATACTCATTGAGCCATTTCTTGTCCTTTGAAGTTCACTGATAAGGAATGTGACTCTTGATTTGTTCATTACCCCAAAGCTTTCTTGGACAACATTCCAAAGGCTGTGAGAATTTGTAGATCCCATTGCTCTCATAGCAATTTCAACAATCATTGATGAGTAGAGCCAACCCATCAGTAGTTTATCAGTGGACATCCATTTTTCATACTCATTATTTGGTGTCATTTCAACTGTAGTTCCAGCAGACCCTATAGTTTGAGTTGCCAAGAATTCTGGTGGGCAGGTTTTTGTTCCTGTGATAAATCCTTCGAGATTATGCCCCTTGATGATGGGAATTACCATATTCTTCCATAGCAGAAGTTGTTCCTGTCAAGCTTGACTGGTGGAAATTGAGTGAGGCTTATCCCAAATGAAGGCAGCTGATTTCCTCCCAACATTGAAGGCATCAGTGTACTTGAGGTTGGTTGAGCTGAATGAGCATTGTCATTGGATCCGATGTTAGCCATTGATGGCTCTGATACCAAGTAAAAATTGATAATATTATTGAACAACAACTTAATGTAGAAGCAGGGGATAAAATTGTGTAATTGTATCATATTTTCATATGTATTTTACACTGAGTATTATACATTATATATAGCCACTTTTGGAGTGGTGAACAAGAAAAGAATCAATTTACACGTGCAAGGCACAAGAATAAAATATGGTTACAACTAACTTTACACCAGCACCCTAGGTGCACATTAGCCTTGATGAGATCTTGCATTTAGCTCGTGATCAGCCACTGAGTGTGATGACAAACTTTAACAAAATGGAATAAATTTATACATACGCGTACCGCCAGAAGAGAAGACATACACAAAAGTGGGCCGCAATTTTGGAAATTGGAATTAATTCATAAATGGAATAAATATATAAACACGCGTACCAGTAGTAAAGAAGACATACACAAAAGTGGGCCGCAGTTTAGGAAATTGGAATTAATTCTCAATCTTTGTTCAATAATTTATCAACAATTGAACGGAAGTTAATCACGTTTCGTTGATTTTTAGTGATGTCTTTTATTCTTTCTTTGTTTAATCTCAATATCATGCTTGACTAAATTATTTTGTACTAGATACTAGCAGAAGAGAAGACATACACAAAAGTGGGCCTCATTTTTGGAAATTGGAATTAATTCCCAATCTTTGTTCGATAATTTATCAACAATTGAACGGAAATTAATCACGTTTCGTGGATTTTTAGTGATGTTTTTTTATCCTTTTTTTTGTTTAATCTCAACATATTGCTTGGCTAAATTATATTGTACTAGAATTTGCGATGAATCTTATATTATGAACTTTTAACTTTTGAATTTTATTTATTTTGACGTTAAAATACATTTTTAATTATTGAATGATTGATATAGATATTATTTTCTCTACAATTATATGCACAATAGTTGTATGAGTTTTGTGGCTTGTTTTACCCTCAAGAGATGGAAAATAAGTTAACATTGTGTCAATTGTCATAGAGTAGGATAAAAATATACCGCTATACTTTACGTAACTTTTAAATATTCATAAATCTTAATGCATTTTTTATATATTCGCATTCGTCGTAGAAATATAGTCAGGTCACATGTAAAAATAAGTTTAATTCTACTCGAGAATGATTATTAAATAAATTAAGAATATTGGTCTTTATAATTCAATCGGGTTGTCAAATTTATAAAATTCGGGTTAAAAGGTATTCAGAATCCTAGTACGCGTTTCTTCATCATATTTTGTTAAAAGGTGCATTTAGTTATGCTCTCGCGTTTGGTTTAGTTAATTTAGGTCTTACATTTATAAATAGATTATTAGATCATAATTTAGTCAAAGAAAAATCATGAATTTCTATTGTTTCGATTGAGGCGAAGAGGCGAAGATAATTTGAATTTAAACCAATACAATTTCTGTGGGACGATACTTGGGTTCAAAATCCACTTCATTACTTATTATCAAACCATACAATTGCGGCGATTTTAATGTAGGGAAAATCCCAAGTTTCACCAGTTTGGTCGGTTTATGAAAAATGAGGAATCCGGTATTCTCGATTTCAATACCGTATATGGTTTTTGTCCGGTAAGATGATATATAACAGCAAGTTACAGTCGTCCGACTAATTGGATTATAACAGAATGAACAACAAATCAACTATTGAATTTACTGCAATAAATAACAGAACGAATAATTGAAATTGTAGGAAATGAAATTTCAAACCGAGGCCTGTGTTACACACAGTTTCTTTAAAACAGATTCGTCCCCTCACCGTCCGTGTTTGAGGTTTAAAACGAGCGTCCGTTTCCCAAGATAAACGGTAAAATCAGTAGCTTCCGAGCACCGCAAAAACCACTCCGACGAACTGAACTAGTGCCTGAACTACACCACCACCAAGACAGAAATGCAGAAAAGACAGAACTCTATACAAATGAATTTCTTGTGCATTCTAAACTTGAAAACTTTTGCTTTGGTGTATTGAAATGAGGAAAATGAGTCACTATTTATAGGCTAGGTTACCATTAATGACAATGACCTTTGGAGTTTCTCAGCTTTTTCCTATGTGGGACAAATTCATTTTTCCCACATAAACTCCCTTTTGAGTGACACACTTTGAGTCTCAATTTCTCATTCACCCGAGCATCATCTTTGGCAAGTATATGATTTCTATGTACTCACGGAGGAGAACACAAATCAACTTTCATCTTCCAAATTGAACAACCGGGTCCTACTCAAAACTCGTGTCAAAGTCGGCCCATAACTCAGTTTTTTTTTCAACAATCTCCCACATGAGTGAAAATTGGGAGCGACTCATGCATGTGACATATGACGACTTATGAATGTGACACATAATGACTTGGTGATATAGTTCAACAGTTGAAACCTACATAGGATAGGTAGGTGTTACCATTTAAACCTTCCCTTGTGAAAGCATATTTACTTCACTGGCTGACCAGTAGACGCGATGTCCTTGAACTGTTCTGTCGTTTATGTAAACGATGATACACTTCACACAGGATTCTTCCTAACACATTTCAGTTCTCATTATTATGTTCGTTTTGGCCATGAACATACGCTTGGTTCTGTAAGAGTTCACAAGAATTGCGCTCCACACAATTTTCTTAAAAGTGGCCCCACTTTTCTCTCACATAGGTGACTTCTTATTACAAGTAACCTGCATTACTTGGCTCGATTTTCAACGCATAAGAATCATTAAAAGCCTATTGCTTATCCTCCATCTTTACGGGCATCACTGTCGCATCAAAGGAATGGACAGGAGGTAATATCTCCCACAGTGATTCTATCAAGTCTTTACAATTAGGTTGTCCCTTTGAACCTAGATCTTGGGATCTCCAGTCAACTAGGTTGAGTTTTCCTTTATATTAACTTATCCATTCAAGGGCTTAAGTCACATTCCTCTCGATGATTTCTCAATTAACTCTCTATTTAAACCTTTGATTAGCGGATCTGCAATGTTATCCTTTGACTTTACATAATCAATAGTGATAACTCCATTTGAAAGTAGTTGCCTAATGGTATTATGTCTACGATGTATATGTCTAGATTTACCATTATACATGTTGCTCTGTGCCCTTCCAATTGCCGATTGACTATCACAATATATGCAAATTGTTGGCACAGGCTATGACCATCTTGGAATATCCTCTAAGAAGTTGCATAGCCACTCAGCCTCTTCACCACTTTTATCTAGAGCTATAAACTCAGATTCCATAGTGGATCTGGCTATCACTGTTTGTTCAGAAGATTTCCATGATATAGCTGCACCTGTCAATGTGAACACAAATCCACTCGTGGATTTTAAGTCTTTTATGTCAGATATCCAATTAGCATCACTATATACTTCAATGACTGCTGGATATCTGCTATAGTGCAGTCCAAAATTACGAGTATGTCTCAAGTACCTTAGTACTCTTACTATTCCTTTCCAGTGATCAGCTCCTCGATTACTCGTGTATCTACTCAGTTTGCTCACTGTGTAGGCTATGTCTAGTCTAGTACAACTCATCAAGTACATCTGACTTCCAATAATTCTCGAGTATTCTACTTGAGACACACTTTCACCTTTGTTCTTAGATAGATGTTGACTCGTATCTATCGGGGTTCCAGCCATTTCAGTATCATCCTTACTGAACTTTCCTAGGATTTTGACCACATAATGTGACTGACTTAGAACAAGACCATCCGACGTTCATGTTAAATCTCAAATTCAATATGGTTTTAGTGGATTTGATCACCTTATCGTTGCTGCCAACAATAAGCATGTCATCAACGTAAAGACATAAAATGACATAGCCATTTTCAGTGTCTTTAACGTAAACACATTTATCACACTCGTTGATCTTAAATCCACTCTCCATCATGA